>NC_056747.1:124832374-124837374 GCF_019279795.1 Protopterus annectens | reverse complement strand
CCCTTTTGGTGGGGAGGGAGGGGGAGAAGTTTGCGCTGAATGTGTCAGCTAAGATGTTGGGCAATGTCTGTGGGTTCGGTGTATTTTTTATCATTTTGGACTAATTCTGAGCATATCTGAGAATTACCACCCAGGTTCCTAACATAACTAAAGAAAGCCTTGTGATTTATCCTTAGTGTCCTGTGCAATTTTTCTCTAGAAGCTGGCCTTAGACAATTTTATGAGTGCCCGTAGTTTTTTGCTAATACTGATCAGTTATGCCTTCCCTTTTTGGGATTAGTAGCTTTTTCCTTCTATTGTATAGTTTGTTAATGGCTGGGGTCCACCAGATAGGACGTCTGCCTTTGGAGGATTGGGTCTTGGTTTTATTTGCGATCGCATGATCCATGCATTCCTGAAGGTGTTCATAAAATGTGTTTATAAAGGATTCTGCAGTCTGGGCCGTACTTTCCACAGGCCCGGGGGCTTTGAAGGATTCCACGTCGGTTTTGAGGAGTGTGAAATTTTGCTTTAGAGAAGTTTTTCACTGTGGTTTTCTGGGCAGGGGGTGGGGTCGGGATGTGAATATCCAGTGAGATTAGTTTATGGTCTGATCTTACCAGTGAGGGATACACTTCTGGTCTGGAGCATAGAGTCCCCATGTTGGTGATGATCAGGTCCATTATGTTTTCCCCTCTTGTGGGAGTGGTAACAAGTTGTTCCATAGCATTTGAGTTTATAAATTCTAGGAATCTTTGGGCTAGGGTGTTTGAGCTAGAGTAATGCTCAAAGTCTATGTTTAGGTAGTTGAAGTCACCCAATATAATGGTGTTTGAAGAGACCTTCATATTTTGCAGTGTTCTCAGGAAGGCCGAGTGGGGTTCCTGGGTTTGGGAGGGTGGTCTGTAGCAGGCTATAAACTGGAAGGCAGTTTTACCCACTGTTAGTTGCACATGGATAGTCTCTGATGCTTCGGCTTTGCCACCAACTTGGAGGTGTGGGTATCTTTTTGAATATCAATACTCCCCCTCCTTTTGTGGTTCGGTCCAAGTTTTGGGGCCGAAAAGCATGGTATGAGGTATAACCTGGTAGTTCTGGGCTGCTCTCGGGAGCCCTGAACCAGGTTTCTGTTACTGCACAGATATCGATGTTCTCCATGCTAAGGAGAGTTTGGTCGTGCATCTTGAGGTTTAGACTTCTGGCATTGAGTAGCATTACTCTTGGTTTCTTATCCCTTGTGATACCTATGGAGGTGGGTTTGTCTTTTGAGCCTTGCCTAAAAAGGCCCTATGGGGGGTAGCAAGAGCCTTTGCCAATATCCAAAAGCCCAGGGGTGACAGGTGCAAGCCATCCCTAGCGAAGCATCGTGGCTTGTCGAGCATATCATCCCAAGCTGACTGGCATTGGATCCCCTTTGACTGACACCAGTACTTAAGCCAATTGTTGAAATTGATCATCTTGTCTTCATATTGTGGCATCATTCTTGGTGAGGGTAAGATGCTACTCAAGGTCAGGGTCATACCGGCCTGGGCTACATGCTCAGAGAGCTCCTCAATGTCTCTTTTCATGTAGTCCAGGGAGGTACGTCTCAGGTCATTCACACCAGCATGGACAATGACAGAGTCATATTTGTACTTGCCTTGGAGTGACCTCAGCGCTTGTGTTATGTGGTGGATCCTAGCACCCGACAGGCTGCTCACCGTGACCCTCTCCTTGTTCAGCCTGGTGAGCGGGACGTCAGTGTGCCTGACGAGAGTCACCTATTACAAGTGTGTCAGGTGTGTTGTTTAGTCTTAAGGGCTGTGACTGTTTGGCACACTGGCTTTGTGAGATATGTGTTGCACGTGTTTTGGGGTAGCGGTTGCTTGGGTGTCTGCTTTGGAGGTCTCTGCTGCTTAGACAGATCTTTACTTAGAGCCTCAGAGTATGTTTTTGAGTGATTGTGTTTGGTTTGCTGTCGTGGTAGGTCTATGTGAGACTTGAATTGTAGTGAGTGTGGTTTCCTTCTCCTCCTGACTGGTTATGCCAGTACTGAGTTGAGAGAGCTTAGCCTCCAGTTTGGCTATATGGTTGCATCTCTCACATGTGTTGGAATTTGTTGGGAGGAGGAGAGGGTTGTCTGTGTACATGAGGCAGTTGTAACATTGCCTCAAGATTCCCAGATTCACCAGCTGGACCGGAGAGGAGATTGACAACTGACCTTTGGACATGGTAGAATAATATTGGGAATTCCTTTATAATTGAAAACAAGGGCCAGTGGGGAGTGAGGGTGTAGTGCTTTAAATTGTTAGTGCTGACTTATATAATTGCTTTAGTGAGCAAGTGCCAGGTAACTTAAGTGCAATGTGTTACAGGTAACTTAAATGCAAAAATGACAAACCGTAAATTTCTTTCAAGTGAAACAAGGAAATAAGTACAGTAAGCAATGCAGATATCACTAGTGATCCACAGAAGCGCTGAGAAGCTGCGTATTAGGTGGAATTAGCGTTCCAGGGAAATAAGCAAACTAACAACAAGCATATAAACAAAGCTAGATTCAGCAGGCCTGGATCTAGTCTATGCTACAGCAAACAAGGTGTACCAATTTCAGTAAGATACAGTACAAATATTCAGGCACTATAAACCTTTAACCAGAAATTCCCAGCTCAGAAGGGCAGAGTCCAGCCTCTTCTCCCACAAGAGTGCAGACCACGAACCTTCTTAATGTAAAATAATTGGCCTGAAGCCCAAGTACTTAAACCAGAAATAATACACTTTAAGAATAACAGACACTGGGCTCTCAATCAGCAGTTCCCAACTTAGAAGGATGAAAGCTACCTGTCCTGCCACCACAATGCATGCCACAAACCTTCCTAATGTAAAACAACTGGTCTGAAGCGCAAGTGCTTAATCCAAAAGACTTGGAATGATAGCTACACTTTAATCAAGTTACTACCAAGCAGTAATAAATACAATTGAATACTTTAGAGAATGCCTGGATTAGTGCTCAAGTTACACAAACAAAGCTAGATCCAGCAGGCTCGAATCCAGTCTATGCCACAGCAAACAAGGCGCACCAACTTCAGTAAGAAGCAGTTCATATATGCATGCACCATAAGCCTTTAACCAGAAATTACCAGCTCAGAAGGGCAGAGTCCAGCCTCTCCTCCCACAAGAATGCAGACCACAAACCCTCTTAATGTAAAATAACTGGCCTGAAAGCCCAAGTGCTTAAACCAGAATGAATACACTTTTACAATAACAGACACTGAGCCCTCAATCAGCAGTTCCCAACCTAGAAGGATGTAAGCTACCTGTTCTGCCACTACAGTGCAGACCACAAACCCTCTCGGTGCAAAACAACTGGTCCGAAGCCCAAGTGCTTAAACCAAAAGGCTTAGAATGAGTTACAGCAAGCAGTAATAAATACAATTGAGTACTTTTAAGATGATGCAAAAGTAAAATAAAGTAGGTAGAAACACAAGTACAGTAAAAGCAGATTATTTTTTTTTTTCTGAACAAGTGCTGAGATCAAAGAAACAGATTTGAGTGCTGAAACTAGAAAACTGGCTAGTTATAAGGAAAAAAAAAACTAAGCTAGAAGGCTTCCCTCCAACACAGAAGGGATTGGGGGCTCAGAAGCCTACAAATAGTCTATACCACTTAACAGGAAAGGCAGGAAACGAGCTTAATTTTTTTTTTCTGTTTCCCAGATGCTCCCTCTGTACACAGTAGGAGTGCCTGAAATCAGAATATGATCTCACTGCACTCAGTTGAGTGAGCAAATGAGATGGGCCCAGAAGGAGTATCCAAACACAAATACACCAACTTGGAAGGTGTGGGTATCTTTTGAATATCAATACTCCCCCCTCCTTTTGTGGTTGGTCCAGAGTTTGGGGCGAAAGCGTAGTATGGTATAACCTGTTAGTTCTGGGCTGCTCTCGGGGCCCTGAACCCAGGTTTCTGTTACTGCAGATGTCGATGTTCTCCATGCTAAGGAGAGTTTGATCGTGCATCTTGAGGTTTAGACTTCTGGCATTGAGTAAGCATTACTCTTGGTTTCTTATCCCTTGTGATACCTATGGAGGTGGGTTTGTCTTTTGAGCCTTGCCTAAAAGGCCCTATGGGGTAGCAAGAGCGCTTTGCCAATATCCAAAAGCCCAGGGTGACAGGTGCAAGCCATCCCTAAGCGAAACATCGTGGCTTGTCGAACATATCATCCCAAGCTGACTGGCATTGGATCCTTTGACTGACTGCCAATTGTTGAAATTGATCATCTTGTCTTCATATTGTGGCATCATTCTTGGTGAGGTAAGATGCTACTCAAGGTCAGGGTCATACCGGCCTGGGCTACATGCTCGGCTCCTCAATGTCTTTCATGTAGTCAGGGAGTGCGTCTCAGGTCATTCACCAGCATGGACAATGACAGAGTCATATTTGTGCTTGCCTTAGGTGACCTCAAGCGCTGTGTTGTGTGGTGGATCCTAGCACCCGACAGGCTGCTCACCGTGACCCTCTCCTTGTTCAGCCTGGTAGGCGGGGCGTCAGTGTGCCTGGCGAGAGTCACCTATTACAAGTGTGTCAGGTGTGTTGTTTTAGTCTTAAGGCTGTGACTGTTGGCTGGCTTTGTGAATATGTGTTGCACGTGTTTTGGGGTAGCGTGTTGGTAGGTGTGTCTGCTGGAGGTCTCTGCTGCTTAGACAGATCTTTACTTAGAGCCTCAAGTATGTTTTGAGTGATTGTGTTTGGTTTGCTGTCGTGGTAGGTCTATATGAGACTTGAATTGTAGTGAGTGTGGTTTCCTTCTCCTCCTGACTGGTTATGCCAGTACTGAGTTGAAGAGCTTAGCCTCAGTTTGGCTATATAGGTTGCATCTCTCACATGTGTTGGAATTTGTTGGGAGGAGGAGGGTTGTCTGTGTACATGAGGCAGTTGTAACATTGCCTCAAGATTTGAATTCTGGCTGGACGGAGGAGATTGACAACTGACCTTTGGACATGGTGAGATAATATTGAAATTCCTTTATATTGAAAACAAGGCCA
>NC_056747.1:124792374-124822374 GCF_019279795.1 Protopterus annectens | reverse complement strand
CTGCATCGGTTGCAGTCTCTTCAATGACGTAGGGTCATCAGGGGTATAAAACATGCAGCGGGTGCCATTACATCAGTCTTTCTTGTTGTTACATCAGTCTTTCTTGTTGTGCGGTGCCCGAAGCAAAAGCAGTTTGCAAGTGTTGGTCGACCGACTCCTGACATTTTCGTTTTCGAGTTTCAGAACCAAAGTCTTCAACTAAAGCCAAGTATTCCTGATGTCAGTAAAAGTTAATTACATTTCTTGTGGAAAGCAAATACCTCCTAAAGATTTTAATTCGTACTGTATTCCTTGCCCAGGCCCTGACCACGACGTACCTCACTGTTGGTTTTGTGCCTTATTTAACCAGCAAACTATCCGTCGTCAGTATATTTGTGCTTCTAAATATTTCAGTCCTCTGTTCATTATCCAGAGATGTTGTCGGTAAGCCATCCGACTACCAGTATTCCGAAAAAACGCAAAGATAAGACAGGCCACCCAAGTCCAAAGCTGCCGATGATGCTTCTCCTAAGCCAGTCGCCAGTTCGCCGGTACTCTGTGAGGTGCTTTTCCAGCCCCTGATACCCTCTACTTCTGATTCGCAGGCCTCTGAGACCCATTTGGAGTCGGGTATGCCGCGAGATGCTTCACCTGTTGAACCTGCAGATGTCTCTACCTTGGATGGGTTCGGAGCCGCTGTGCAGGCACTGGCTTCTGAGGGTGTATTCAGGCATATGGACTAGCATATTAAATTGACGCCACCTTCTTCTTTAAGGACTAAAGCTCGAACCATGTCTAGAAAACTGATGCCCAGGCCGCATGCTCAGGCCTCTATGCCTAAAAAACAATTGATAAAAATGGCTGAAGACCTTATAACTTTAATCGGAGGAAGCCAACCATCCCCTTCTAAGAGACCTAGGACTGAATTTGTTTATGAATCTTCTGACCAGGATTCTGAAATTTCTGCTTATTCTGTGGACCTGGATTTACCGTTATCTACTTATGAGGATTCTGATACCCTATTCCCTCTGCTTCCCCTCCAGAGGATTTCTCTTTTGGTGAAACTTTGCATACTCTTAGGGAGCATTTCCACTGGGAAAGCCAGGATTACTCTGATTCTAAAAAGAGGCTTAGGGACTTCTTACTCTTGCCTCAACACAGGCCTTTAGCTATCCCTCCTGCACTAGACATTGTTGATGCCTTTTCGGAATCCAGTTTGGCCCCTGATTCTTTGCCTTCTGCTCCCAGAAAACCTCACCGATATTACAGGGTTCCTGATTCTCACAAGTTCTGTTTTAAAAAATCCTACTGCGGATCTTGAGACTATTTCACAGGGACCCAAGGACATTAAGGCCTCTACTGCCAAAAATCCTACCCCTTCTGATAAAGACTCCAGGGCACTGGATAGATAGGATAAGAAGGTATACATTTCTGCGACCTTGGCCATTAGGGCCTTAAACTATCAACAACATGTTATTGAATTGCTTAAACAGAAAATGATGATGATTCCTGACTGTGCTGAAAATAAAGATTTACAGGATTTAATGCATTCTGCTGAACAGGTTGGGAAACATACTTTGCAATGTGGGTTTGATTCATTAGAGGCCTCTTGCAGGGCTACTGTCACTGGGTCTGTACTTGGAAGGCATGCTTGGCTTAAGGAACTATCTTTGCCTGATCATGTTAAAGCTAAATTTTTGGATGCTCCCTTAAATCAGGACCGCCTGTTTGGTAACAAAGTAGAAGTAGTTCTTAAAAAGATGGAGGGAAAAGCTAAATCTATGCAAACTGTTAAAGATTTCCTACAAGTTCAGCCTCCAAAATTTAGTAGGCATTGGTCCTTTCCTGCCTCTTCCAGGCCTTGTCAGTCCAAACCCAGAAGCAGCAGAAGCCCCAGGTTTCAGTCCCAGAGTACGCATAAGACTAAGCAGTGTGGGCTTCCGCTTCCAAATCAGGGAGTAGTAAGACTCCCCCCTATGGAAAGTTGTCTCAATTACTTGACTTTAAAACTTTCAAGCACTTCTCAACTGACTGCTCCTTTAGGGGAAAGATTGTTCTGCAGGCCAAAAACTGGGAACTCATTACCCAGGACAAATGGGTTTTAAGTATAGTGTCCCAAGGATACAGATTTCACTTCCACACATTACCAACCCCCAAAGGATTGGCCAGATGTACATCCAAATCAGTGGGCAGAGGCTCAAAAGCAAGTACTCTCTTTTAAGCATAAAGGCTATTCAAACTGTACCAGAAGAGGAAAAGAGACAAGGTTTCTACTAAAGACTTTTTCTGGTACCCAGAAAAGACAATTCATGGCGTCCTATCCTGGACCTGTCTACTGTAAACACCTTTTTGATGATCCCAAAATTCAAGATGCTGGCTCTTCACCAGTTGCTTCCTATGCTAGGAAAAGATGCCTGGTTGGCAACACTCTAAAGGAAGCATACCTGCACATCCCAATCAGGGAATCTTGCAGAAGATACCTACGCTTCAAAGCAGGCTACACACACCATCAGTTTTCTGCACTGCCCTTTGGCTTATCTACTGCGCCCAGGGTATTCACAAAGTGCCTAGCTTCAGTCATTACGTTTTGCAGGCAAAGAAATATTCAAATATACTCATACATGGACGATTGTCTAATTCAGGCAGAAAGCCAGGACACACTTTTGAATTATCTGGCCTTTGTACAAAGGGTGCTAACTTGTCTGGGGTACCCCATAAATGAAAAGAAATCGCACCTGGTACCCTGTTGACAAATTATATTGCTGAGAGCAAGCCTAAATACAACTTCCCAGATGGCTTTCTTCACGCCAGAGAAACAAATTCATTTGACTACCTACTTCAAACTAGTGGCTATGAAAACCCTGCTATCTGCAAGGTAAATACTGCAAGCCTTGGGGTTCATGGCCTCCTGCATTCTTCTAATTCCATGTGCAAGACTGCATATGAGGAAACTACAATGGTATCTAAAAAGGCTATGGTGTCAACATTCGCAGAATCTAGAAGCAATGATTCCGATCATACCTTTCCCACATCTAGAGTTTCTTTGATGGGCAGAGGCTTGCCACCAAAACAAGGGACTACCATTCACTCTACCCCCTGCCACCCAAACCCTAACAGACGCATCAGACTATGCATGGGGGGCTCACCTGGCAGGGAAGTGCATTCAGGGCAAATGGAACCCAAGTCAATTGCACCTGCATATCAATCAAAAAGAAATGTTAGCTGTACAGAATGCTCTGACAGCCTTCAAGGACCACATTCTTCCAGGACAATTAATAGTAAAGACGGACAACACCACTGATGTTAATCGTGCATACAGCTGCAGTCATAGCAGATGGGTTCTCCTGCCTTCAGGCGGATCCTCGGTCGGCCGAATTCCAAAGTCTAGCTCCGGCGTCGGTTGTCGTCGCTTCTTCCCTGAAGTCAGTGCGACAGGGGTATAAAAGAACCAGCCGACGCCATTTTCTTCAGTCTTTCTTGCTGTGCAGTGCCCGAAGCAGAAGCAGTTCGCAAGTGCCGGTCGGCCAGCTCCTGAAATTATGAAAATTTTGCAACCGAAGTCTTCTTGAAAGCTAAGTACCCCGTTGGGGAAACTTTTCTTGCCTCAGACCGATGTCAGACAAAGTTAATAATTGTATTTCATGTGGGAAGCAAAACCGCATGAGGATTTTCATTCCCTCTGCATTCCTTGCTTAGGCCCAGACCACGACGTCTCGGTCTGTCGTTTTTGTGCTACATTCAACAAACGCAGCATTAAGCGTCGGGTGGAGTTCGCCCAGCACTATTTTGGCAAAAAATTTAACTATATGTCGTCGGATACTCCGACTTCAGTTTTGTCTAAAAAACGCAAAGATAAGGACCGACACACGAGGTCCGTGGCCTCTACCGATACCACGCCAAAGCCAACTACAGGTGGTCTGGTTCTCAGCGAGGTGCCTACGCAGCCCCTGCCTACCGACGACACTTCATTGGCGGTGTCTTCTGTGCCCGAGGTCGCCGGCTCCTCGGCCCACACCCCGACTACAGATACCGAAGCCACTTTTGGTGGTGAATCTAAAAATGTAGACAGGTCTGCCTCCTCTCAAGGTGTTTTCAGACCTTCCTCTTCTTTTTCCATCAAGGCTTTCACTAAGTCTAAAGCATCCATGCATGCTAAGAGACAAGCTACACAGGGCCCTTCTCCTGGCCCCATGCTTAAAAAAACAGATGCTTAAAATGGCTGAGGATTTAATTACTCTTATCAGGGGTTCTCAACCCCCCCCCCCGGACAAAAGGCCCAGAGTGGAGGAAGAATCCCCCTCCTCTGACCAGGCCTCCATTATTTCAGAGCACTCTGATGAACAGGAACATTCTTACTCCCCTTTTGAAGATTCTGATGCAGAGGAGTCCATTCCCTCTGTCCCCCCCCCCCCCCAGAGGATTACTCATTTGGGGAAACTTTGCATACCTTAAGGGAGCACTTCCACTGGGAAGGCCAAGAGTACTCATATTCCAAGAAAAGGCTTAGGGATTTTCTCTTGCTACCTCAGCACAAGCCTCTGGCTATACCTCCTGTCTTAGACATACTAGATGATGTGTACTCGGAGGCCTGCCTTAACCCGGATTCTTTACCTCCAGCACCAGTCAAGCCTGACTGGTACTACCGGGTTCCTGACTCACACCAATTTTTATACAAAAGCCATGCGGCTGACCCAGAAACTATCTCACAGGGCCCCAAGGTAATTAAGGCCTCCACTGCTAAAAATCCATTACCTTCCGAGAGAGATTCAAGATCCTTAGAAAGGTAGGGAAAAAAGGTATACACCTCGGCCACTTTAACCATGAGGGCATTAAACTGCCAGTTCCATATGCTAAAGTACCAACCGTTTCAGTTATCACAGTTGAAAAGCAAAATGTCACAACCTGAACAACCAGACTTGGAGTTGCAGGATTTGATGCATAGTGCAGAACAAGTGGGTAAACATACCTTGCAATGTGGTTTTGATGCTCTAGAGGCCTCCTGTAGAGCTGCTGTTACAGGATCAGTCATATGTAGACATGCCTGGCTCAAGGAGCAAACCTTACCAGATCATGTCAAAGCTAAATTACTAGATGCTCCTCTACAAAAGGATGTATTATTTGGTGTTAAAGCTGAGGAGGTATTAAAGAAAATGGAGGAAAAGGCTAAATCAATGCAAACAGTGAAAGATTTTCTAAAGGTACAACCTCCACGTTTCAGTAGAAATTGGCCTTCCAAAAATTGGTCCTTTCCAGCCACGGACAGACCCCAAAGAGGTAGATACAGGCACCCGAGGGGCAGAGGGCAATCTCAAGGATCGTTTAGAGGCGGACAATGGCAAGCTCCTACACAAAGAGGTGGTGAGGATAGTTCGCAGCCATTCAGAAAGCAAGCCCAATGACTTTCCCCTCTGCATGCCAAGCAAGGCTCAAATGGCAGCACCCTTAGGCGGAAAACTGGCATTATTTTCAAAAAATTGGCATATTGTCACAAAAGACAAATGGATCCTGGACATTATAAACAGAGGCTACAAATTCCATTTTCACACCCTTCCAAAAATGAGAGGCATGCCAAACCTGCCACACAATCAAATGGCAGAGGCACAAAGACAAATTTCAGATCTTATGGACATGAAAGCTATTCAAGAGGTACCTACTCGCGAACAAGGTCAAGGTTTTTATTTCAGACTATTCCTGGTACCAAGGAAGGGAAAAGATTGGAGACCTATTTTGGACCTATCCATCCTAAACACATTTTTACTTGTACCAAAATTCAAGATGCTCACATTACAGCAGCTTCTTCCCATGCTGGGCAAGGAGCCGTGGCTGGTAACATTGGACCTCAAGGAGGCATACCTGCATGTCCCAATGAGACAAAATTGCAGAAGATACCTCAGATTTCTTGCACGTTCAAAGCATTATCAATTCTCTGCATTGCCCTTTGGCTTATCTACTGCGCCTAGAGTATTCATGAAATGCCTGGCATCAGTAATTGCCTACTGCAGACTTCAAGGGATACAAATATACCCATATTTGGACGACTGCCTGATCCAAGCGGACAGCAAGCGCATACTTCTGAAACATCTGGCTTTTGTAATAATGTTGTTGAATTCTCTGGGATACGCAGTCAACAAAAAGAAATAAAGGCTAATACCCCCTCAGAAAATAATTTTCCTGGGTGCCAACTTGGACACAAACACCCAGATGGCCTACCTCACGCCAGAGAAGCAGGGGCAACTAACTCAATACTTCAGAACACTAGCAAATTTCTCCAGGCTGACTGCAAGGAAAATCCTGCAGGCTCTGGGATTCATGGCATCTTGCACCCTACTAATCCCATGTGCAAAGCTGCATATGAGGAAACTTCAATGGTACCTGAAAAACCTATGGTCTCAACACAGCCACAGTTTGGAAACGATATTACCACTAATTCCATGTCTTCAAAAGGAATTTCTGTGGTGGGCTCAAGCATGCCAAACAAACACAGGTCTCCCATTCTGCAAGCCTCAAGCAAATCAAGTCATCACAACAGACGCCTCGGACTACGCCTGGGGGGCGCACATGACAGATTGGTGCATTCAGGGCAAATGGTCCCAAAAAGAAAAGCACCTTCACATCAATCAAAAGGAAATGCTAGCAGTAATAAATGCTATTATAGCTTTCAAAGACCTTCTGCATCCAGGTCCACTATTGATAAGGACAGACAACACCACAGTAATGTGGTACATAAACAAACAGGGAGGAACCCATTCAAACCCCTTATGCAGGCTGGCCATGTCACTTTGGAACATGGCTCTGGAGTTGTAAATCGACCTTCAACTTCAAACACAGTACTTGCCAGGCAAGGAAAACACGCTGGCAGACAACCTAAGCAGAAATATGACAGATCCACCCGAATGGAAGTTGCATCCTCAAGTTTTTACAGAGATAATTCAAGCATGGGGAAGGCCAGACATGGATCTCTTTGCCTCCCACAAAAATCACCAATTGACAAAATTCTGCTCAAGGACTTTTCATCCACAGGCCTGGAGAGTGGATCCTCTCTCTTTCAGTTGGACAACAATGACAGTTTATGCCTTTCCACCTCTTCCTCTGCTGCCCAAAGCTCTATTAAAAACCAGAGCAGACAGACCAAAGATGATTCTCATTGCTCCAGACTGGCCAAGACAGCACTGTTACCCACTCCTGAGGAGCCTGACTCATTCCCCTCCATGGACCCTACCTCTAATGCCTCTTCTTCTGACTCAGCACAGCTGCAAAACTCTTTTCAGTCAGCTGAAAACACTCAATCTGGCCGCATGGAAGATTTCTTAACATCACAACAGACCCTACTCTCCAAGGAGGTGCAGGATGTCATTTTGGAGGCCAGAAGGCCATCTACTAGAAAAGCTTACTCCGCAAAATGGAAACGGTTTTGTGCCTGGAATAAGAAAAAGGGCCAGAATCCTGGAAAACTGAATTTACCTCAAATAGTACAGTATCTAGCTGAGCTGCTAAGCAGTGGACTTTCATTCTCCTCCATCAAAATCCATGCCTCAGCCATTTCTGCAGAATACAACACTGATCCACCTTTATTCTCTCACCCCCTCTTAAGACAGTTCTTCAGAGGGGCTAAGAATATAAAACCCCCAAGGAAACAACCAATACCTGCTTGGGACCTCAACTTCATTCTAGAAAAGCTGACCTTGCCTCCTTTTGAGCCAGCTGCCTCAACAGATTTGCAATATTTGTCCTGGAAAACAGCTTTCCTTTTGGCTATCACCTCAGCTCGTAGGGTATCGGAACTACAAGCCCTCATGGCTGTGCAGCCTTTTATCATCTTCCATCAGGACAGAGTTTCCTTACGAACCAACCCGTCCTTTATGCCAAAGGTGGTATCCAGGGCAGCTTTCAATCAGGCTATACACTTACCTGCCTTTTACCCTAATCCTCAAAACAAAGGGGAGACACTATTACATTCCTTGGACATCCACAGACAGCTGTGCTATTATTTGGACAGAACAAAGCCTTTCAGAAAATCAGAACAGCTCTTTGTGTCCTATGCTACAGGAGCTCAAGGGAAGCCAATTTCCAAACAGACAATCTCAAAATGGATAGACCACTGCATACGCTTTTGTTACTCTTTTTTCATGGTAAAACTGTACCTGCAGGCATCAGATCTCACTCCACAAGGGCCACAGCTACCTCTGCAGCTTTCCTCAGAGGAGTTTCTACCAAAGATATTTTGGAAGCAGCCACTTGGAGTTCTGTGCATACCTTCTCCAAGCACTACCACCTACCATTATACTCCAAAACTAGAGCAGGCTTTGCCACTGCAGTCTTGGAGGGCATCCTGGCTCCTCCTAGTTCTACCTAGTGCCTACCACCCCTTTCTTAGCTTTGGGATTCTACCCATCTGTTGTGACTGCAGCTGTATGCACGATGAACATAGTACAGTTTTGTACCTACCATAAATGTAGATGTTCGAGTGCCAATATAGCTGCAGTCCAGGTTTCCCTCCCTCCTTCCCCTCTTGGGACAGGTCCATTGGCTAACACCTCCTCATACAACCTGATTGGGGGTATTCATTTATGGTGTATTTGCTTGCAACTACTGTATTTTGATTATATTGCATTGTTTTATTACACAAATTTATGTATTGCCTTCCTTCCTTCTGGGGGCATCTGACATCTGGGGCAAGAAAAACTGAAGAAAATGGCATCTGCTGGTTCTTTTATACCCCTGTCGCACTGACGTCAGGGAAGAAGCGACGACAACCAACGCCGGACCTAGACTTTGGAATTCGGCCGACCGAGGACCCGCCTGACGGCAGGAGAAACCCATCTGTTATGACTGCAGCTGTATTAGCACTCGAACATCTACATTTATGGTAGGTACAAAACTGTACTTTATGTGGTACATAAACAAGCAGGGGGGGTACCCATTCTTACCCCTTCTGCCGACTAGCCATGGCATTGTGGAACACAGCCTTGAGCTACCAAGTGCATTTACAAGCTCAATTCCTGCCAGGAAAACAAATACACTGGCAGACGGACTAAGCAGAAACCTTGTGGACCCACACGAGTGGAAACTGGAACCAATGATTTTCAACATGTTGACAAATGGAGGAGCCCGAATATAGACCTGTTTGCCTCCCCCCAGAACTACCAATTAGACAAATTTTGCATAAGGACTCCCCACAAACAAGCTTGGAAAGTGGATGCTTTGTCCTTCAGCTGGAAAAACCTATCGGTTTATGCCTTTGCTCCTCCGCCTGTCCTCTCCAAAGTACTACTAAAGATCAAACAGGACAAACCAAGGACGATATTGATTGCACCAGACTGGCCACGCCAACACTGGTACCCTCTCTTGCTCAGTGTGTCGTTGTTGGCCCCATGGCACCTGCCTCTGACCCTTACCCTGTTGTCTCAGCAGGAAAAACAGATTCTGCACCCTCGGCTTCAAACCCTGAACCTAGCAGCCTGGCTAATTGCCTAATCTCTTCCTTACCATACCTCAGTAAACCAGTGATGGCTATCATTTTAGAGGCAAGGAGGCCTAGTACTAGAAAATCTTATGCTGAAAAATGGAAAAGATTCTGTGCCTGGAACCAATCTTAAGGGATGAGCACAGCAGCGTCCAACTTACCTCAGATTTTACAATATTTAACCGAGATGCTTCACAAGGGGCTTTCCTTTTCTTCCATCAGAATTCACGCCTCAGACATTTCAGCTCATTATAACACAGAACCTCCCCTCTTCTCTCATCCCCTGCTCAGGCAGTTCCTCAGAGGGGCCAAAAATTTAAGACCACCCAGGAGAGCCCCATCTCCAGCCTGGGACCTTAACTTTGTATTGGAGAAACTCGCTCTTCCTCCTTTTGAGCCAGCTGCTAGTGCAGACCTAAAATTCCCTTCTTGGAAAACAGCCTTTCTTTTGGCAATCACTTCAGCAAGAAGGGTATCTGAATTACAGGCCCTTGTGGCTGTGGAGCCTTTCATCATCTTTCAGAACCAATCCTTCCTTCATGCCCAAGGTGGTATCCAGTGTGGCTCTGTCAGTCTATTCATTTGTCAACCTTCTTTCCTAATCTACAGAACAAAGGGGAATGGATACTGCACTCCTTAGATGTGTACAGACAACTTGGATTCTACATGGACAAGACTAAACCTCAAAGGAAATCTGAACTGCTGGTGTCATTTGCTGCAGGGGCAGAGGGGAAGGCTATCTCAAAGCAAACCATTTCTAAATGGCTAGGCCCATTGCATCATTTCTGCTATAAGTACCATGGAAAACCTATCCCACAGGGGATCACACCCCATTCAACCAGGACTGCATCTACTTCTACAGCCTTTCTCAGAGATGTTCCTACCAGGGACATCCTAGGAAGCTGCTACCTGGAGTTCTGTACATACCTTTACCAAGCATTACTATTTGCCAATTTTCTCTAAATCCAGAGCTGGCTTTGCTACTGCAGTCTTGTAGGGTCTTGTAGCTGGCCCTAATGCTATCTAAATTCCTCCTCCCATCCTTAGCTTTGGGGATCTACCCAAATGTGATTACTGCAACAGTGAAACACAAAGACCATAGAACAGTTGTGTACACTTACCGTAAATATAAAAAATCCCTTGGGCAGAGCGAAAGCGCTTACAAATAAATCAGCTGTTTATATTGATCTACTGCCTCTGTGGATTTCGTTTTTTGGATAGTCTCCTTTTCCTCTGCACAAGGGATTTTTTGCATTTTTACTTTGTTTTGCTGCTGGGGTTTTTCATACACTTACCATAAATGTGGATGTTCAAGTGTAATCACTGTTGCAGTCCTGGTTACCCTCTCTCCAGCCCCCTGATTTCTTTGACTATACATCTACTCTTCTTTACTATGCTTTAAAAGCCTTTTTGGCATAGTTACTTTTTTATTGGAGGTATATCTTTGTATATTTGTATATGTATGTTTTATTGCTTCCCATTTAAAGGGGCACCTAACATCTGGGGCAAGAAACACTGATGTAATGGCATTGGCTGCATGTTTTATACCCCTGATGACCTGACGTCATGGAAGAAGATACAGCAACCTACGCAGGACCCAAGACTTTGTTAATCAGGCCGAATGAGGGCTACTGCAAGCAGATAACCCAAATGTAATGACTGCAGCAGTGAATACACTCGGACATCTACATTTATGGTAAGTGTACACAACTGTACTTTTCCTCTTCCCTTCAGGCTCTTACAGTGAGTCACCCACTAGCCGAACTCTGGTTGTTTGGGTTATAGTCGGTGCATTGTCCATGTAAGCCCCAAAGCCAAGCATCCTAGACTAGCTTTGAGGAAAAATTCAAAATTATGCAACATGCATCTCCAAACGAAGATTATGTTTTATTGACTGCAGTATAAATAAACCATTTGAAGTGCAGTGCTCCCTTTATGTACAGCTACCTCCGCTTTTCCAGGAGCTGTGTTGTTTTTATCCAGTTTGTTTTTTTTTTTTTTTTTAAAGAACAAAATGTATATTTACCCTGTTGAAAGAAAATGTTGGGAATGTGACATGCTGGATGTATGCAGATGTCAGAATGTCGTGTACTTTAGTTAATTGCCATTTGAGTGATTGTGCTAAGAATGTTATTTATATATCCTTCACATGAGTTCAGATATGTGAGATATTTGCATATTAGAGTCATGTTAATCTTGCTGACTTTATACATTTTTTTGAAGCATCTCTGTATGTCTTGCACTTGAGGTTAATTTGGCTTTGTGCATTTTTAGTATTTGTAATGTAATACAGATTAAATTTATTAGTTATGATATTTTTATCTATTGGTTGATGAATTTATGTATTTTTAATTTTGTCTGTGATCATTTCTATTACATTTGCATTTTCGTATTCTTTCTTGGGTGATATAGTTCTGAGACCATCTCCACGTACAAAAAGTTCCTTTTTAATCTGGTTGTTGCAAGTAGATTTCCCATGATCGCAAGATGTAGTGATTTTTGAAGTTGATTACATTTATCTGGCACTGTCTGCACAAGGAATGTGCACACACACACACACACACACACACACACACACACACACACACACACACACACACACACACACACACACACACATGCCCAGTTCAGGTTTCACCTCTGACTTTTTTTTTTCTAATGATGTAATGATATTTGAAATTATGAAGTAACATTTTTGTTTTTATTTATTTTTTTCTGTTTCATTTAGCTGCAGGGTTGTGTTAGGCTCATGTTCATGCTTTTAGCTTCCAGATCATAGAAGTGTCTTTGTTGTTTCAACCCTGTCTTGCTTGTTCAGAGGTACCCTTTAAAGGGACACATGCATACTGGCGTGCTCCTTCTGTAGAGTTCTCTTGATAACCTTGCAATATGATGGGATGGTCTGACTTAGTTGTGACATTCCCTTGGCAGTGGACTCCTGTTTACATTGTGAGAGTATGTAACAAGGCAAGCATGATGTCAGGGGAGCTTTTGTCAATTTATGCTTGCATTTATGTTGGGGAAGCACCTACACCAACTCTTTGGAATTAAATGTACAGTCTGAATCTGCCCAGGATGGCCTAAGCGTCATGCTCCTGCATAGCATATACTGTCGGTCAGAACTGCTTTTGCTTTGGACAGTGTTGTAAACTCTTTTCCTGATAAACAACCTGTATTGGAGGTGCTCTACTATTTAAATTCTGTTATTTGGGTGCTGTGTGTTGCTGCCATGATTAAGTCGAATAAAGAAATATTTCACTATAATAAAACTTGGTTTTATTTTTCAACTGAGGTTTCCTTTTGTAGTTGAGCTGTGTGTATTGTGTATGTATGTACAGGTATTTTTTTATTTCACTGTGTACTGCAGTTTGTGTGCTAAGAATCTGGATGATTCCCAAGCTTTGCAGAGTTTTGCATTTATCCAGTTGTGATTTTGTTTATTGCGCTGAAGTGATTTGTTTGGCTGGGTAGTTCTGAACAGAGCCTAGTGTTTTCCTGTTGGTTAAGATGGGTGCCTGTGTTTCCTGTTTGGTTGCCAGTGTAATGTGCATTTTGCAGCATGTTTGCCTAAAGTTTTCTGAATAGGGGAACCAAAGATTTTTAAGAATTTATATGTTTGAGGCAATTTTTTTTATGGTATCCAAGTAAACCTGAAGAAGATCTTGGCATGGCTTGAATTCCTAAAAGTGAAGCTGTGTGACAGATGCAATTCTGAGAATATTTAGGCACTTCAAAAGAGACATAAAAAAGCACTTCAAAAGAGACCTAAAAAGAGACCTAAAAAAGCTATCATCTGCTATATGTGTATTGGCAGAGTACTATCCGAAAGTGGCATAATTGAAAGTTAGCAATTTTTTCAGGCAGAGCAAGTCCAGGAAAACTGTTTTGGAATTGCTTGTTCTTCCTTCCTTTGTAACGAACAGTTGGAAGTGAATGTTGCATAAAAAGTCGCTGTACAAGAATGGGATACCTGCATTTTTGTTGGTCCCATGGTTGTAGTGTAATGAATATTATATTGTCATAATTTTGTGCTTTGGAAACAAAACACTTAATATATCGTTCTGTAAGGTGCATCATTTTAGGGGCATTCACTGAAATCTTGGGTTCTTGCCAAAGTGGAAGACTGTACTTTAAATTAACAACCAGCTTTGTTTATATGCTGTTTGTATAATGCTGTTACTAAGGAGTGACTTTTTCGTTATAGCTTCACCTGAAGTGACATCTATTTCTAACCAGTAAATTCTTGGTTTTATGCTGTGCTAACTTCCACCATCGAAAGCCACCTATTTTCAGATGGGAAAACTGACACAATGAACTATGGCTGCAGCTACTGCTATCCATTCCTGGCTTTTCCATGCTTTAATAATTTTGTTGGGTGCTTCCTTGTCTCATTTGCAATGCCAAATTGTATAAACTGTTCTCTAATTTTATATTTGTATATATTTTAAGCTACTCATTGTGAGGTTATGTGACTATGTTGACAAACATTGGCTATAAATTTTACATAATGCAATGTGCACACTTGGCTGGCTGTAACACTGTCGAGACTGATACACACTGATAGTTTAAAAAAAAGTTTTGTGCAAAACTTTTGAAATAGCAGGTCGTAATTGTCATAAGAGAAGGCCCACATAAGAGGTACCCCATACCATAAAGCTTACTGCAACCCCTGATTGTGCATGGCTGAATTTTAGCTCCATCTGGAGAGGAGAGCCCTGCTTTTTTAATTGTGTGTGTGTGTGTGTGTGTGTGTGTGTGTGTGTGTGTGTGTGTGTGTGTGTGTGTGCACGGGTAGTGTTGCAGATTTTAAATGTGATGATTGATTGTAGCAGTGTTGTACAGAAAACATGATCAGCTGCCATGGAGTTTTACTCTCGAGGCCCTGTTTGTGTAAGTGATGTGTAACCCTGAATTCAGATTTCTTTAACATGCACAGGAATGTAGCACAAAACTTAAGTATATTAAGATACTTGTATTTTTCTTTTCTATGGTTGTGTTGTAGAAGTAGACTACAACTGCAACACAGAAGAGAATACTGCATGCATGCATGCACAGCATACAAGCAATAATGCTTGTGAGAGAAGCACAGAGAAACGAGGGGAAGGCGTGGCAGCACCGAACACTTTTCCCCTGCTTCTAATTATGTGGTCAGTGCACTGTAACAAATTGTTTGTACCACTTCCCATGACTGTGTAACCTCTATGTTGCTTCAGTCAAAGGACTCTTTGAATTGTTCATCAAAGGCATTCTGGTACTAATGAATTGTGTAGAACTAGCTGTACAGTGTACACTTTGTTTCAGCTCAGTAAATGTTTGTTTGTGTGGATCCCAAGCATGCAGCTGCTTGTCCTGCCACTGTAACTTTCTTGTACATCTCTCTCTGGTTTACGATAACTGTGATAAATCCACTCAATTTGCATGCTGTTGTATGCAGAGAGTCCAAGAGATTGCTCAATTGTAGGGAAGAGAACTGTCACTTCACTCTTATGACCTTACCCTTTGGGTTTTCCACTACACCCAAGGTATTGCTGAAGTGCCTGTCCCTAGTATTTCTAAGGAGAAATTTCAAAGGAGAAAAGAAATCCGTACCTACCCAAGTCTAGATGACTGCCTTCTGCAGACTCTGATTGAAGAAGTACTGTAGGGAAAGCTCCAGTTTTACCCTCTTCTAATTTCAGGGTGTAGGGCTGTCCACGAATCTTCCAAACTTAAGTATGCTGCAAAGACTTTTCCTAGGAGCCACTCTGGACACCGTGTTAGCCATGGCATGCCTACCATTGGAAATGGTGACTTTCCTATGAGACTTTTTCCTGTAACAGTCACAAACGGGCAGGTATGAGAGTAAGTGTGTTTCTTGATGTCCTTGTCAAAATGCATTTCCCAAAAAAAAAAAAAAAAAAAAAAAAGTCATGTGTGTATATGCACACATTATGTAATTGTGTGTGTGTGTGTTTTGCATGTATATAAACATATAGTAGGTGCCTCTGTACAGATATATTAAATAAGTTAAACTTTTATGATCTTGAGAGGCAGATGCCTATAGCAGTGTACTACTGATTGAATTAACTTACTACACACGTGGAGAGATAGAGAGAGAAATACTGGAAGCTTGCTAGATGGAGAATTAGACTGAGGAATAACATTTGTGGCCTTAAGGTAAAATGGATTTGCAATATGTTGTAAATAAATCAAGAATGCAAAGAACAATTCCACAGTAGTACGATTTCCTACATGCACTTCTAAATCAGTTAAACAATAGTAAAAAAAATATTTGTCTTGATACTCCAACATAAATTGTTAGGATTGTACAGAACTGCAGACATATTTGGAACTATTAGATGTGATTTATGGTATTATGTATAAATGAGCAAGTTCTAATGGGTTGCAGAGATGAAGAGAAATTGTAGGGAAGCAAGCGGAGGTTATTGAAATGAATGACACATAACTGAGCAAATTCCTCAGCATACACTAGATTTAGAATTATTAGCCACAGACCGCAGAATAGTAAAATGTGAGTATAAGGATGTGTACTAGAGACAGCAGTTTTAAGGATGTGTACTGGAAACAGCAGTTTTAAGGATGTGTACTAGAGACAGCAGTTTTAAGGATGTGAATCTGCAGTGGTGCAGTGGTAACGTTGTTACCTCACAGCAAGAGGTTCTCCTGTTCAGTTCTCTGCTGGAGTGCGGGGAGTGCCTTCTGTGTGGGGTCTGCATGTCCTCCCCGCGGTAGAGTGGCATTCCGAAAGACATGCGTGAATGGGCGTGCCTTCGTTGAAGGTTGGGCGTCGCTGGCAAATCGGCATCGTAAAAATCTACTGCCAATCATTAGCGGACCGGAGTTCCACTGTGGCGACCCCTAACCAGGAAAAGCCGAAAGACAAACAACAACTAGAGACAGCAGTTTTAAGGATGTGTACTGGAAACAGCAGTTTTAAGGATGTGTACTGGAGACGGCAGTTGTAAGGATGTGTACTGGAGACGGCAGTTGTAAGGATGTGTACTGGAGACGGCAGTTGTAAGGATGTGTACTTAAACTACTGAAGAGACAGTTTGTTTGAAAGCTCTTTTTTACATTATTTACAAGAGGACAGAACTCCCTCCCCCCTTTATTTAACCCCTTATCATTATGGCAGAGAAGACTATTAGGTGGAAGTCTAGGAATTGATAGGATAAGATGTCCAGTTTAGCCAGGGGAGTAGCAAGTGCATAACCAGGAGTCTAGCAGGAATTCATTTAGTTGTTCATTCCTCTCCCTATCAGACACGCTGATAAACCAGTGTACCTGCAAAGAAGTTCCCAGATTTGGAGACACTGCTGGAGTAAGGTACATTGCCTGCTTTATTGTAGACCTTCAGAACCGGAAGGACATTTTCTGTAGGGAGGAGGAATAAGTGGAGTATAGTTGGAAGCCATTTAGGGTGGAACTTTTTTGTAAGATGAGCACTATCTGGACTACTTATAGCACACAGACTAATGTAAGATGTTTAGGAGTTTGAAGGCAATTCAGTGATGTGAGGATTAGGATTGGTTAGAAGCATGCCCCCCCCCCACCCCTGGCTTCCAATCTGTTTCATTAATTATACAGTCTTGAGTGCATGACAACCGCATTGATTGTTTATCTTGGTTGGCCCTAAAACATAAAGATGTTCCAGTTGGATGTGGTGGAAGATGTTTTTTGCAAGAGCTTCCCTGAACCCTGATCTTTGCCTCCTGCTAACCTGAACCTGGATAGGCATTTGCAAGCTCATTATTTGTTTAAGAGTCCTAGACCCAGAAACTGCTCTCAGGGGCCAGGGCCTAAAGGCGTTAAGGCTGGTTGTGGTTAAAAATTCCCACTCCCACTGATAAAGGGCTTCGGCTTTGGATAGGTGGGGAAAAGTTCTTCCACTCTAGCCATGAGAGTTGAATTGTCGGTTTCACGTATATGTCAGAACAAAAAAAATTATCTCCTGATCTAATTGAAGGTGGGTGCTTTGGCGGAAGGTATTGAGTTGAAAGTTTGCTGGATTTGGATTCATGTACTGTGTCTGGAGTAAGTCTTTATGGTTTTGTAGTGGTTTGATGTGCAGGCCTCCAGGGGTGGCACCTGTATTTCTTAGCAGGTTCTGCCTGGTTGAGGATCAAATTTGGGATCACGCATGAATTTACAGGTAGAGGAAGGATTTTTTGGATGTCTGATGTTGTTTCTGTGTGTTGTTTGGGTTCAGCCTGGAGAAAAAATTTTAAAAGAAAATGGAGGAGCAAGCCAAGTCTATGCAAAGGTGCAGCCACTTTTTTAGCGTTTAGCCACTTGGGAGTTTAATTGGCCTGCTGCTGCTTAAAGGTCCAGGGGTGGGTCCCAAGTGATGGTAGAGACTGAGGCTCAAAGGTAGGGCTCAACTAGAACAGGCCTTCCTGCTCAGGGACTTCTGGTTCAGCAGGGTCAGCTCAGACATCATGACAGGGCAATGACCTGCTTCCTGATTAAGCCAGACCTGGTCTGGCCGCTTGCGCTCCTTTGGGAGGTTAGGTGTCTGGGATCAAATTCTCATTGGGATTTAATTACTCAAGACAGATCAGTGTTGGATATCATTCACCACTTGTTACAGATTTTATTTCCATACCATGCCCCTTTCTCAGCGCATGCCAGACGCTCCTCCACATGCCCCCTCTCAAGTTGCCAAGTTGGGGTTATACTCCCACAAAGAGAAGTTTCAGCCAGTCCTTGCATCAGAGAGAGGGGCTCAGATTTTATTCCTAGTACCAAAATTTTGGATTCGCCTGAGACCAATTTTGGATTTATCCTCCTCAACAAGAGACTGATTTTCCCAAGTTCAAGATAAGGCAGACGTTACAAATCCCCAAGTGTACTCTAAGGGCAAAAGATCACTGATGGTAACTTTAGAAGGCTAAGTTGCAGGACCTTCATGTGCCTATAAGGCTAAGTTGCAGGAAGCCTATAAGGCTTAAGAGCTGGAAATATCTGCGTCAGTTCTCTGTATCGCTCATTGGCTCTCTGGGTATGCCCAGAGTATTCACATCACTTCTGGCTCCAGTGATAGCTTACTTCAGGCTCCAAGGAATTCTGGCCAATGAAAAGGAATTCGCCATCGCTTCTTTTTGGCCCACTGAAAGGTACACCCTACAGCATCTGAATATGTTACAGCAGTGCTTAAATAATGTCCAGTGCTTCTAAGAACGTAGACATGTGTCCAGCCCTATAAAAAGACATGTGCTTTCTGGGTGTGAGACTGAATACAACAGCCCAGATGGTGAGACATAACCCCGGAGGCCACAAAAGAGTCTATCACTCCGCGGATGATCAACTATCTCATCATCAAACGGCTGACATCATGGTCTTATCCTGGTGCTGACAGGGTTCATGGCATTCTGAGGAAGTGCTTCGGTATCCAAACTGCATTCTGGGAAGCACAATGGTATCCAAAATGTATGGACACAGCACTGCCAGGATTTGAAATGTATCTTTTGTGTATACCTCTGCTTTGCAAGAATTTTTGTGGTGGGCTTAGGAATGTCACCTAAAGCAGGACTCCCTTTCAGACTCCAAGGAGAGCAGTCGATTTTAACGACAGATGCCTCGGACGAATAAGAGGGAGCTCATCTAAATACAGAGTGGATACATCACAGCTGGTCTTGATGGAGAGTACAGCATCTACATACCAAATATGTAGTGGTATGCTCCAGGTCCAGTTTAATATATTACTACATCAAGGAGTTACTTCTTCCGTGGCAAGAGAAAGGGCTTTCTTACCAGACAAACACAACTGTCATGTGGTACATCAACAAGCAAGGGGGGTACATTCTTATCCTCTTATGCAGGCAAGGCAATGATTTTAGCACAGACGGCGCTTAAGCTTCAGTAACTAACTTTTCAGGCAAGGTTTCTACAGGAGCACAGAACTGGACTCCAGAGTGGGTATACAGACAAATCATGGACCCCCACCTAGTGGAAAGATCTGTTTCATGTCATGTGAAATTACAGTGGAATGGGGAACTCCACATAGATCTGTTCGGCTTCTCCAAAGTGGATGTCTCTGCCAAAGTATTGTACACTCTTCTTCATCACACAGCTTGGAAAGTGGATGCTCTGGTCTTTCAGTTGGAAAAACAGTCATGTGTATGCGCCTTTGTACCTCTTAGCTCCAGATTGGCCTCGGCAACACTGAGTACCCACATAACGGAGTCTGTAAAGAAGCCTCCATGGCCTTTACCTCTGATTCCCTCATCTTTATCTCAGTGATCGGCATTCTGCTCAATGTCAATTCTCTCTCTTTCATCTAAGCCCCTGGCATATTCTCTCTTGAACACAGCACAGGGTCTCCTCTCCTCAACAAGTTTTTAAATGTGATTATCGCAAGCATGAGCCTAAGTACAGGAAAAGATTTAAGAGAAATGGAAGAGAGATTTATTTTTTTAATTTGGAGATTTTTGCCTAATTTGAGTGTGGTTTTGAGTGTGGCTCTCAATTACTTACTGAGTTTATTCATTAGCCAAGTTGTCTGCCTCTTCCATTAATATTCATGCTGCAGCAACCCACCATTGTTTTCGCATCCTTGACCCACCATTGTTTAGAGGGCAATCCTTTGTTCAAGCACGAGAGAAGATCTCTAAAGGGGATAAGCTCAAGGTCCTAGCTCCCCAATCTCTGGAGTCACCTTCACTTGTGTTGGAAAAACTTTGAGGTCCTTGGCTTTGGAAGACTGCTTACTGCTGAATTGAAACTCTGCAAATGTTGGACTGTTCTTTTTTCTGTTGGCTATTACTTCTGCTTTCAGGGTGTCTGAGGGTTAGGCCCTTATGCAAGTCCTTAGAGCCCTTATCGATCCAAGGTGGTCTCTTTCTTAATTTACAAAATCCGTCTTTTATATAACAGACTCACCCCAGTGCCAGAAGTTACAGTGCAATGACATTTGTTTTTTATGTTTGTCACACTGAAACATTTAAGTATTAGACAAAGATAACCCAAGTAAACAGAATATGCAGTTTTTAAGTGATGATGTTGTTTATTAAGGAAAAAAACTATCCAAACCTACATGGCCCTATATGAAAAAGTAATTGCCCCTCTAAACCTAATAACTGGTTGTGCCACCCTTGGCCGCAACAACTGCAATCAAGCGTTTGCGATAACTGGCAAGGAGTCTTTCACATCACTGTTGATGAATTTTGGCCCACTCTTCTTTGCAGAATTGTTTTAATTCAGCCATATTGGAGGGTTTCTGAGCATGAACCATCTTTTTAAGGTCATGCCACAGCATCTTAATTGGATTCAAGTCCGGACTTTGATTAAGCCACTCCAAAACCTTCATTTTGTTTTTTAAGCCATTCAGAGGTGGACTTGCTGGTGTGTTTTGGATCATTGTCCTGCTGCAGAACCCAAGTGCGCTTCAGCTTGAGGTCACGAACTGATGGCTGGACATTCTCCTTCGGGATATTTTGGAAGAGAGCAGAATTCATTATTCCATCAAGCACAGCAAGTTGTCCAGAAGCAGCCCCAGACCATCACACTACCACCACCGTGTTTGACTGGTTGGCATGATGTTCTTTTTCTGAAATGCTGTGTTACTTTTACGCCAGATGTAATGGGACGCAAACCTCCCAAAGGGTTCGTTTGTTTTGTTAGTCCACAGAATATTTTCCCAAAAGTCTTTGGGATCATCAAGATGTTTTTTGGCAACAGTGAGATGAGACTTTATGCTCATTTTGGTCAGCAATGGTTTTCTCCTTGGAACTGTGCCATGCATGCCATTTTTGCCCAGTCTCTTTCTCATGGTTGAGTCATGAACACTGACCTTAACTGAAGCAAGTGAGGCCTGCAGTTCTTTAGATGTTGTTCTGGGTTCGTTTGGACGAGTCGTCGCTGTGCTCTTGGGGTAATTTTTATAGGCCTGCCACTCCTGGGATGGTTCACCACTGTTCCATGTTTTCTCCATTTGTGGATAATGGCTCTGACAGTGGTTCACTAGCTTTATAAATGGCTTTGTAACCTTTTCCAGACTGATAGATGTCAGTTACATTGTTTCTCATCTGTTCTGGAATTTCTTTAGATCGAGGCATGATGTCTTCCTTTGTGGGATCTTTTGGCCTACTTCACTTTGTCTGACAGGTTCTATTTCAGTGATCTCTTGATTCAACAGGTCTGGCAGTAATCAGGCCTGGGTGTGGCTAGTGAAATTGAATTCAGCTTTCCCAAAAATGTGATTTAACCACAGTCACTTAATGATTTAACAAGGGGGCAATTACTTTTTCACATAGGGCCATGTAGCTTTGGATAGTTGTTTTTCCTTAATAAATAAAATCATCACTTAAAAAACTGCATTTTGTGTTTACGTGGGTTATCTTTGTCTAATTAAATTTGTTTGATCTGAAACATTTAAGTGTGACAAACATGCAAAAAAATAAATCAGGAAGGGGGCAAATACTTTTTCACTGCACTGTACAAGCTTATGTTGTGAAAGTTTTATGAATCCTATCATGAATTCTGTTTATTGATTCACAGTCATAGTTTTGATTTACCTGTATAGCTTCAATTCAGTACCTTTTTTTTTTTTTTTTTTTACTTCCTCACTTTTCTATTTCCCTGCCTTACAAACATGCTGATTTTGTTCAACCCAAATCCAGTAATTACCCTTCCCAATCTTTTTCTTTTTGTGGGCTGTTGTGTTGTCCCGCATCATTAATCCCCCTTCACTACGTTTAGTTTCTTCGATCAGTGCCATTAAGACTTCTATATTTGGCTCATAGTTTTCCAATTTTCTAGTTTTCACTTTTCTTGGCAATTAATATCGGTAATTACAAGAGCCCTCACGGTGGTGCTGCAGTAGCATTGTCACCTCACAGTAAGACGTTGTCCTGTTAGATTCTCAGCTAGAGCGTCTTCTGTGTGGAGACGTGCGTGAATGGGCGTACCTTCGTTGAAGGTTGTGCGTCAGGGCTGGCAACTTTGCACGTAAAAATCTACTGCCAATCATTAGCGGACCGGAGTTCTGCTGTGGTGACCCCTAACTGGGAAAAGCCAAAAGACACAACAACAACAACAACAACAAGAGCCCTGACAACTACTTTGAAACCAGCTAATTCAATCCAATTACTATCCTTTTAGCATACTTTAAAGCAGAGCATTTTTTATATCCATTTGTGTAACTGTGTTAGCAAATGTCAGTAAAACTAAAAAGGAGAGTTTTACCTAATTTACCATAGATTTATAGGTAATTAATAATATAGCTGACCTTGCTGGCCATTTTTCATTTTTATGCTCAAATTAACATATTCCATTTGGTTAGACATTAACTTTACCAATCCCTTGGTTTAATTTAATTATAGACATTCTAATAAGAACAACTGGGATTATACCATAGATAAATTTGAGGGAACCCATGCATGGGATAAAGCATTTAGGACCAACCTCTGTCCATTAACAGTACGGGGGCAGTCCTGGGGTAAATTTTCTGTTCTATATTCATAGATCCAAGTTGTGCTTAAATTTGGATGGGGATGAGCTCTACTGTCTGTGGTTGGCAAGTCTGTTCTAGAGCAGCAGTATCCTCTGTCCCTAAAAAACATTCTTTTGATGATGCAGAAGAGGTTTACATGCACAGGTAAAGTATTTCCTATGCCATTTGACTTGTTGATGTGCAGCAAATCCATCAGTATTGGGTTGGAGGATGCCTTGTTTGCCATACACAGGTTACCTCTTAGCAGTCTGTAGGATATAATGACAGGGCTTTGAGTCGGTCCATGAAGAACAGGATTAGCCATGTATCCTTTTAGTAAGGTGCATCTGTGGGCATTCCGGTTGCATATGTCTGAGCATTATACTCTGTGATTGGCCTTATGAGGGCTGAGTTTTCTGCAGTAATGACATCCCTAAATCTAGACACAATCCCTTTGTTTATAAGCTATGCAGTATAGAAGGACTTTCTTATGATAATTGGCACATGTTGGTCAAAAGTTAGATCACTATTCACATAAGTTCCCAAATCCTGAACCTCTGCGTCAAA
This sequence comes from Protopterus annectens, assembly GCF_019279795.1. Lineage (NCBI taxonomy): Eukaryota > Metazoa > Chordata > Ceratodontiformes > Protopteridae > Protopterus > Protopterus annectens. The sequence goes on along the minus strand of NC_056747.1, from coordinate 124,798,933 downwards.
TGTTAGGGGTGTATTGTGAATATTATAGTTCCCTGGGATAAATGACTCCCAAAGGATACAGTAATGTATTTTTTTTAACTTTTAGTCTGTCCATGATTTTGTCACTTTATTTTTTTAGGACAAATCTTCTTGCAGGTTCTCTAAGGCTTTTGTGGATTCAATGACCTCTCCTAGCTAGCGGTCATCTGCAAACTTGGTGAGCCAGAGCTGTTTGGTATTTGCTTTTACTGTAGAAAAGTAGATGCCAAACGGGAGATGTCCCAGCATAGAACCCTGGGGGACTCCACTGGGGACTGGTCTTGTTGCAACGAGGGTAGCTTCCCCTGTTTTGATTTCCTTTGCTTCGTCTGTGAGCCAGTTGGCAGTCCAGCCAGCTAAACCTTTTGCTAAATGTTTAATATGTCATCTAATTTTGATTAGCTGGGAAGGCCCACCTTTGTTTCTTCAAAATCTTCAGCCTTTTATTTTGGCCTTCCTCCTTCTGTCTATACTTGTAGACATTTCTGTGAGTGGCGAGTACCAGAACACATCTTTCTGACATGTACAACAAGCCTTTTTTTACTTTTTCTTCTAGGCTCCCATGCATTAACCTAAGTAATGAAAATTACTTTTCTTATCAAATATGAATTCCAGAAATGCAGTGAAAAGAAAAACGTTATCTGAATAACAGTCCACCTTGCAGTAAAGCAACTTCTTTCTGTTATTTTCCATAGGCTTTTTCTGCCCCCACCTCCCATGGATATGATGGATGAATTAATCAGGCTACCAGTCCTGAAAGGATTCATAACACTCCTGGAGGTAGTCAATCTTTCTACCCAGTGTGTTAAAATTAGTTCATGCATTTTTTGCGTTCCTTTCTGCTTCTTTCTGTTTAGCTTGCATCTTCTTCCAAAAAAGGTGGAAGGATTTTGCTGGCCATCTTTCTTTCTATTCCATCTTGTCTTGCTTGCCAACTTCTCTTTCAGTGTCTTTTTCATTGCTGCTGGACTGATGACAAAAGTATCGCTACCGCTACCTATCTGGTACATGTTGTTGAGATGATTTAGAATCCTGGAATGTTTTGGGAACAGATGGAGCGGTTGGGTGGTGATCTTTAAAGAATGGTCATTTTATAAAGTACTGAATTTCTTCATTTAAGGGTAAATAGTTTAGTAGCTACTTTTCAAACTCTATCATTGTCTGATTGATTTGGGAATCGGCTCTTAAGTCTGTGAAAAGGGTGTTTTTTTATTGATAACATCACCAGCCCTAGAATTACTTACTCCAAAATTAAGCCTCAAGTATCTCTTATTTTCTTTACTCTGTTAGTACTAATACATTGTGCATTTATCAGATAACATTTAATTTCATGAATACACGATTCTTGAATTTTGTAGTACGAGTTTTTGAAAACACCATGAATATAGCATCAGTTCTGTCTAAACATCGGACATTTTTTTTCCTGTTTCAAAATCATGTGTACAGCCAATCGGCTTAAAGATGGAATCCACATAGTTGGGTAGTAGGCACCTCCTTAGAAGGTGACAGGTTTTGCACCCCATTGCTCAGTATCTAGACTTCTCCTTTTTTAACATCTATTAATTTCATCTCAGACTGGGAATCGGGACACATGGTTAACTTGTTTTGCAAGTGACCAAAACTGGATTTTATTGCCAAATTTCTCATATCCATTCATTACAGCAAGAGGTAACCATCATAAACAAAAATAAGTGGTGTACAGAAAAAGGGTAAAGTAAAATGCAAAAAGTTTAATGCTGTCACATTTGGCAACCCCGTCTTCCTCAATATGTAATATAGCCCATGTTGCCCTCTAAAATGATTATGCAGTTGAGAAACCTGGAACCTGTAGTGATTTAATTCCCTTTCCTTTGGCCACATTCGTCCTGTTTGGTATGCACCTTTCTGGACATATTAAAGGGTGTTTAAGCAAGAAGATCGATGGCCTAAACTCCATGCACTACCAGAAAGGGCTTGAAGGGAATGAATCTCTTTACTCAGCTTCTTAGACTCTTGTGGGTGATCTTGGCTTTGCTTTCCACATTGTTAGGGACCCAGTTTTCCTTGATCTATGCAGTGACTCCACTGCTGCTGGAATTATGGGTTTAACACCTTTATTGTCCAACACCTATTCCACCTTCTGAACAAAGTGACAACCTGGCATCCTTGAAATTATATGTAGATGATTGGAAGGATACACACATTTACTTTAGGATTGATCTGTTTTGCCTTCATTGAATAGGAGGATGTACAGCATGACGGAGGGTGTGTTGCCAAGTTATAAATGTCTTATGACTATTTATTTTGTATTTCCTATTATCCTGTGGGGAGAGGATTGATACCTAATGCTAACAAAGGAGCTACCTTTGCTGCTATGCATTCAAAATTTGCTTTCAAATAAAGGTAGCAGTAGGTAGAAAATACATCCCCACATCTGTCAGACACTTGACTGGGATTGGAGTGACATAGTAGCAACTTCATGGTGTAGAGTAAGTGGATCCTCCTCAACAAGAGAAGGAACCTTTCCTTGTTAAAGAAATGTTGACAGTAACCCCTGTTCAGTTTTTTCAAGCATGACAAAGCTCTATGAAGTGCTGTGTTCTTTGTGTTTCACTGTTGCAGTCATCACATTTGGGTTATCCCTGCCAGGGTAGCCCTCAGTCGGCCCGAATACCAGAGGCTTAGTATTTCTGCGTCAGTTGCTGTCTCTCCAAGACTGACGTCAGGTCGTCAGTGTTGTAAATTAAGGCAGCCAACGCCATTACATCAGTATTTCTTGCAGAGGAGCCTGAAGCAGTTTGCACGAGTGCCGTCAGCAACTACCCGAGTTTATCGTTTCTGAAATTGAAGTTGAAGTCTTCTAAAGCTAAGTACCCCATTGGGGATCCTTTTTTCTTGCTCTAACCGATGTCAGAAAAAAATTAATAATTGTCTTGCCTGTGGAAAGCAAATACCACACTGAGATTTTCCTACTGCGTCACTTGTTTAGGCCCAGACCATGATGTCCCCTTCTGTCGCTTTTGTGCTGTGTTCAACGCCAGAACTATACGTCGTCGGGCCATTATTGTAGCTAGATATTTTCGCTCAGTCCTTCTGATATGGCTTCGGTAAGCCATCCGACAGCAGATCTAGCGAAAAAAAACGTAAAGATAAACATAGAGACAGACTGCACAGGTCCAAAACTGCCAATGACGCTTCTGTTAAGCTAGTCGTCAGTTCTCTGGTCCTCAGTGAGGTGCTTTCGCAGCCCCTGATGCCCGCTTCTGTGGATTTGCAGGCTGCTACCGAGACCCTCTCTGAGTCCGGTATGCCACGAGACTCTTCATCAACTAAGGATCCTGCAGATGTCTTTACCGTGGATGGGTCCGGAGCTGCTGAGCAGGCATCAGCTTCTGAGGAAGTACTTCGCACTACCGATTCTCAACACAGACTGACTTCTTTCGCGTCTTCCATTCTTTCGAAAACTACCAAGTTTCTAAGGTCCAGGGTATGAACCACACCCAAGAAACAGATGACCCAATCACGGGCAACTGCTTCCTTGTGTCAGTCTCAGATGCTTAAAATGGCAGAAGACCTTATAGTGCTTATCAGGGGAAGCCAGGCTACCCCTTCCAAAAGAAAGAGATTTGTCCAGAGTAGTTTTATCTGAAAAGGAGTCCGATGACTCTGACTCTTATGCATCTGGTTATGAAGATATGAAACCCCTCTCGGCTTGTGAGGATTCTGACGCAGAGGAATCCATCCCTTTAGCCTCTTCACCCGAGGACTTCTCCTTTGGGGAAACCCTACGTACCTTAAGGGAACATTTCCAATGGGAATGTCAGGACTACCCTCAGTCAAAAAAGAGACTTTGGGAATTCCTAGATCTTTAACAGCACAGACCTCTGGCCATTCTTCCTGTCCTGGATGTTGTGGATGATGATTTTATGGAATCCAGTTTGATTCCTGACACCCTCCCTCCTGCTCCCAGGAAACCAGACAGGTACTGTAGAGCCCCTGACCTCACAAATTTCTATTCAAAAATCCTACTGCTGATGTCGAGGGATTATCTCTCAAGGACCTAAAGGACTTGAAACAACTTCTGCTAAGAATCCCACCCCCTCTGATAGGGATTCCCGAGCATTAGACATATTGGGTAAAAAAGTATACACCTCTGCTACTCTTGCTATTAGAGCACTAAATTGTCAGTTCCATATGCTGAAATATCAGCAACATACCATGGAACTCCTCAAACAAAAAATATCTTCCTTTCTTGCTTGTGCAGAAAGTAGAGTTACAAGAGTTGATGCATTCTGCAAGTCAAGCACACCTTACAATGTGGTTTTGACGCCCTAGAAGCATCTTGCAGGGTAGCAGTCACTGGTTTTGTTCTTAGAAGACATGCTTGGCTAAGGGAACAGCCCTTGCCAGACCATGTCCAATCCAAATTATTGGACGCACCACTGCACAAAGACAACTTATTTGGCACCAAGGCAGAGGAGGTGTTAAAGATGGAAGAAAAAGCTAAATCTATGCAGACAGACTTCTTTCAGGTCCAGCCACCAAGGTTCACTAGGCATTGCCCCTCCAAGCACTGGTCCTTTTCTGTCCTCTCCAGGTCAGCTCAGCCCAAACCCTGGGGAAGCAGGCCCCCCGACAGCAGTCCCAGGGAATGCAGAGATGTACGCAATGGAGTTCCTCCTCTTCAAAACCAGGTGCTAAGCCACCCCCTAATGGTAAGAACTCACAATGACTTCACACTTCCAACTCCTCCCCCTGCCCACCTGCTCTTGCCCTAGGAGGAAAACTCTCCTTCCACGCAAGCACCTGGGCCACTATTACCAACGACCGCTGGGTCCTCAACATATAGTGTCCCAGGGATACAAATTTTATTTTCACACTCTACCAACTCCAAAAGGATTCCCAGATCTTCCCCCAAACCAGTGGGCACAGAGGCCAAAAAGCAAGTCCTTTCCCTGCTCTTGATGAAGGCAATAGAGCATGTTCCTGCAGAACAGGTAGGCCAAGGTTTCTACTCTAGACTCTTCCTGGTACCAAGAAAAGAGGGCACCTGGCGCCCCAGCCTCAATCTGTCCGTTCTTCACTTTCCTGGTGATACCAAAATTCAAAATGCTGACCCTCCAGCAACTTCTACCTATGCTCTCCAATGATACTTGGTTAGCCACCCTAGACCTAAAAGAGGCCTACCTACACATCCCAATCAGGGAATCTTGCAGGAAAGATATCCGTTGCAAGGCAGGATCATTGCACATTCAGTTCTCTGTGCTTCCCTTTGGCTTATCCACTGCTCCCAGAGTTTTCAGAAAATGGCTGGCTCCCACCATTGCTTTTTGCAGACCAAGAAATATTCAAATTTACCCATATTTGGACGACTGCCTGATTCAGGCAGACAGGAAAAGTGCTAAATCACCTGACCTTTCCAAAGGACCTGCTGACCCCCCTGGGGTATACTATCAACGAAAAGAAATCCAAACTAGTACCCACGCAAAAAATTGTATTCCTGGGAACAAGCCTGGACACGGCATCCCAGATGGCATTCCTTACACCAGAAAAACAAACCTACCTGACAACCTACTTCTCTCAACTAGCCACCAGATCCCAGTTGGTCTGCAAGGAAAATCCTGAAAGCTCTGGGGTTCATGGCTTCTTGCATTCTACTCATTCCATATGCCAGACTGCATATGAGGAAACTACAATGGTACCTAAAAAGCCTTTGGTGTCAACACATCCAAGACCTGGAAACTCTTATACCAATGATACCTTGCTTAATGAAAGATTTCCTGTGGTGGGCAGCAGCATGCAACCACAACAAGGGACTACCCTTCTCACAACCCCACACCGCCTAGACCCTCACCACAGACTCTTCAGACTATGCCTGGGGTGCACACCTGGACGGCAGGTGCATTCAGGGCTAGTGGAGCCCAAACCAAATACATCTGCACATCAACCAAAAAGAGATGTTAGCTGTTCAGCAAGCTCTGACAGGCATCAGACACCTGCTCTACTGGCCTCTACTGATGAAAACGGACAGCACCACTGTGATGTGGCACATCAAGCGGACAGCACCACTGTGATGTGGCACATCAAGCGGACAGCACCACTGTGATGTGGCACATCAAGCGGACAGCACCACTGTGATGTGGCACATCAAGCGGACAGCACCACTGTGATGTGGCACATCAAGCGGACAGCACCACTGTGATGTGGCACATCAAGCGGACAGCACCACTGTGATGTGGCACATCAAGCGGACAGCACCACTGTGATGTGGCACATCAAGCGGACAGCACCACTGTGATGTGGCACATCAAGCGGACAGCACCACTGTGATGTGGCACATCAAGAAGCAGGGAGGGACTCCCTCATACCCTCTGTGCAGGCTCACTATGAGCCTTTGGCACACAGCCTCAGCCATGCGACTACACCTGCTAGCACAATTCCTGCCAGGCTCTTACTCTCTGGCAGACAACTTAAGCAGAAATCTTCTGGACCCACACGAGTGGCAGCTAGACCAAAGAACCTTCACCCTTGTAACCCAGAAATGGGACACCCTGAAGGGTGA
>NC_056747.1:124682374-124787374 GCF_019279795.1 Protopterus annectens | reverse complement strand
TTACCTTGACTCCGCCAACCAGGGCTCAATTAGAAGCACCTTTGGGCGGAAAGCTTTCCTTATTTTCAGAAAATTGGCACATTATTACAAGGGACAAATGGACACTACAAATAATAGACAAAGGATACAGGTTCCATTTCCACACATTACCGAAAAGAAAAGGCATGCCAGACCTGCCACCAAATCAAAGGGCAGAGGCTTTGAAACAAATCTCCAACTTAATGAAAATGAAAGCAATAGAAAAGGTTCCTCTCGCAGAACAAGGCCAAGGATTTTTTTCCAGACTCTTCCTTGTTCCAAGAAAAGAAAAGCAATGGAGGCCTATTCTCGACTTGTCCGCACTAAATACTTGCCTCATTGTGCCAAAATTCAAAATGCTGACTCTGCAGCAACTCCTTCCCATGCTGGGCAAGGGGTCTTGGCTGGTAACTCTGGACCTCAAGGAGGCATACCTGCATGTCCCTATCAGACAAAGCTGCAGAAGACACCTCCGATTTCTTACAGGTTCAGAGCATTATCAATTCTCAGCATTGCCCTTTGGCTTCTCTACTGCGCCCAGAGTATTCACGAAATGCCTGGCATCAGTAATTGCACACTGCAGACTTCAGGGGATGCAAATATACCCGTATCTGGACGACTGCCTTATACAAGCGGACAGCCAACAAATTTTGGTAAAACACTTGAATTATGCCATCTATCTTCTTCAGGCCTTGGGATATACAGTCAACATGCACAAGTCAAGACTTGTACCATCCCAAAGAATAACTTTTCTGGGTGCGGATCTAGACACAACCACCCAAATGGCTTTCCTCACAGAAGAAAAACAAAACCAACTACCGGATTACTTCAAAAACCTGTCAAGACAGACTCTGCTGACTGCAAGGAAAATCCTGCAGGCCCTGGGTTACATGGCTTCTTGCATTCTTCTGATTCCTCAAGCAAGGCTACATATGGGGAAACTCCAATGGTACCTAAGGAGTTTATGGACTCAGCACAGTCACAGCTTGGAAACTTTGATACCACTCATCCCATGCCTTCAAAGGGAATTTCTGTGGTGGGCTCAAGCAAGCCAGTCAAACAGGGGTTTGCCCTTCAGCAAACCAATAGCCAGCCAAACCATTACAATGGATGCTTCAGACCACGGATGGGGAGCGCACATGGAAGGAAGATGCATTCAAGGTCTATGGTCACAAAAAGAGCTACGCATGCACATAAACCAAAAGAAAATGCTGGCAGTGATACATGCAATCGAGGCCTTCACGTTATTTCTACATCAGGGCCACCTGCTAATAAGGACAGACAACACTACAGTTATGTGGTACATAAACAAGCAAGGAGGCACCCATTCCTACCCTCTTTGCAGACTGGCAATGAATCTATGGGAACTTTCCTTGACTCTCAGTATACAGCTGCAATCCCAGTTTGTACCACGAAAGGACAATATACTGGCGGACAGCTTAAGCAGGAACACCATGGATGCACACGAATGGATGCTGCACCCAGACATCTTCCATCAGATAACACAATCATGGGGGAGACCGGACATAGACCTATTTGCCTCCCCACACCATCATCAGCTGGAGAAATTCTGCTCAAGGACATACCACCCACAAGCATGGAAAGTGAACGCCCTCTTTCAGCTGGAGAACTCTAACAGTGTATGCATTCCCACCTCTTCCATTAATGACCAAGGTCTTACTGAAGATCAGGGCAGAGCAGCCAAGAGTGATTCTGATAGCTCCGGACTGGCCAAGACAGCACTGGTACCCATTGCTAAAGAGCATGTCACGGACAAAACCATGGCTTCTGCCACAATGGCCGCTTCTCCTGATGCAGCACAACTACCAAACTCTGCATTCCAACCTGAAAACATTACAACTAGCTGCCTGGAAAATACCTTGAGTCATCACCAGGATAAGCTATCCAAGAGAGTGAAGGATATCATCATGGAAGCTCGCAGGCCTTCCACAAGGAAAGCATACTCAGCAAAATGGAAAAGATTTCACACCTGGAGCACCTCAAAGGGTCTAGATGCAACAGTTATGAACATGGCACATATATCCTGGAATATTTGGCAGAAATGCTCCACAATGGCCTGTCTTACTCTTCCATTAAAATTCATGCTTCAGCAATGTACAATACTGATCCACCTGTCTTCTCTCATCCTCTGCTAAGACAGTTTCTAAGAGGAATTAAAAACATCAATCCTCCAAGGAAACCACCAGTGCCTACTTGGGACCTTAACTTCGTGTTGGAAAAACTAACACTGCCTCCCTTTGAACCAGCAGCATCTGCAGAACTACAGTTCCTCTCTTGGAAGACTGCCTTCCTTCTGGCCATAACCTCAGCAAGAAGAGTATCTGAGTTACAGGTCCTCATGGCAGTACAGCCATTTCTTATTTTTCATCAAGACAGAGTCTCATTGAGAACCAATCCTTCATTTATGCCAAAGGTGGTATCTAGGGTCTCATTAAACCAAGCTATTCACCTGCCTACCTTCTTTCCAAATCCACAAAACAAAGGGGAAAAGCTTCTGCACACCCTGGACATACACAGACAGTTGCGCTACTACTTGGACAGAACTAAAAATTACAGAAAAACTGACCAGTTGTTTGTAGCATATGCTGCTGGTGCACAAGGAAAAGCAATTTCAAAACGGACAATTTCAAAATGGATAGGGAATTGCATTCGTTTCTGTTGCTCCTTTCATGGAAAAACTGTACCAGCTAACATTAGACCTCATTTCGACCAGAGCCACAGCCACCTCCACAGCCTTCTTAAGAGGGGTGGCTACCAAGGACATTTTAGAAGCTGCTACATGGAGCTCCATGCATACATTTTCCAAGCATTACAACTTACCTTTATATTCCAGATCCAGAGCAGGCTTTGCTACGGCAGTCCTGCAGGGCATTTTAGCTACACCATCCTTTTACATAGATCCTCCACCCCCAGATTGGCTATGGTATTCTACCCATATGTGATGACTGCAGATGCATCCTTGAAGGACATAGTACAGTTTTGTACCTACCATAAATGTAGATGTCCGATAGGTATGAATCTGCAGTCAGGTTTACCCTCCCTCCTTCCCCTCTTGTGGTATTTCTTGGGTACATTCCCCTCTCATAGCTAGCTGGGGTTATCTATTATGGTGTATTTGTTTTTATATATGTATATATTTTTGTGCATGTTTGGAATTTATTGCATTTCTCCAAATTTAGCCTTCCTTAGAGGGCACCTGGCATCTGGGGCAAGAACAACTGAGGAAGATGGCGTCGGCTGACGCTTTTATACCCCAGGCGCTCTGACGTCAGGGAAGGGGCGACTTCAGCCGACGCCGGACCCAGACTTTGGAATCCGGCCGACCGAAGGGCTGCCTGAGGCAGGACAAACTATATGTGATGACTGCAGATGCATACCTATCGGACATCTACATTTATGGTAGGTACAAAACTGTACTGTTTCTTACATGCCCCTCAGCAGAATGCTGTCCAACAATAATACTTTAGTTGTAGTAAGAGAACTCCCTTGCCTATGACAGTTCTCCCTTTTGAGGAAAGGAGATGGAGTTGAATGTCTGATTTTTTGGTAATTTGCCGTGTTTTTCCCCAAAGTATGAGGCTACAGTTTTTCCAGTGTGTGAGGTCTATACATTTGTTTCTGGTTTTGTGTGTGTGTGTGTGTGTGTGTGTGTGTGTGTGTGTGTGTGTGTGTGTGTGTGTGTGTGTGTGTGTGTGTGTGTGTGTGTGTGTGTGTGTGTGTGTGTGTGTACATGCTGGGGGAGGTGGTTGATTCTTTTTAGAAAAATGCTTTAATGTTAAATACCTAAACAGCCGATATGTCAAATTATTTGATTTGGTTTCCTGACTATTTTGTATGAGTTTTCTAGATTGCCTGGTTGTTTTGTGCTTTGTTTTTAGAATTGTTTAACAAGTCTCATCTGCCTGAGTTGGTGGTAGCTCAGGTAGACGTATTGATATGTTTTTTTATTTTTTCATTGCAATGTACATATTGAATAGAGTAAAAGCAGTTTCATTGTGCTCAGGCCAAATTTCCTCCCTAGTTAGTAAAAATGCCATCTTGTCTCCCTGCCAAAGAGGCCACAAGTCTAGTGGGACTTGTCTGATCAACAAAGTGTAAACTTGCAAGACTGCTATTTGTGTAAGAGAGATGTGCATAGTGACAGGTATTTTGCCTTAAACTCAATTGGTGTATAAATTATTATATAGTGTTAAAAGTATGGGGTGTATGGAGTGCTGAGCCCCCTTCATGGGAGGTGCAGGGCGCTTGCCTTACTGCAAGATTGCATATTTTGTTTATTTTACTTTTTTTTTCTTCAGTGGAGCCTTTCAGTAAATGTCTAGTTTTTCTGTTGAGGTGTGTCAGAGGAATAATTTTTTTATCAGGTAGTTTTTGTGTCAAAATTGTCCGTTTCCTTGATTTTAAAGTACATGTTTTGGTTATCACTGCATTTGCTTGTCTTGTGTGCCTGTGGGTAAACCATTAGTTGGTAAAATAATTCCTAAAGGGGAGTACTGCATCTGTCCACCAGTGATGGCTGTGACTTGCTTCTAACTTTGGATCGACTTGAACCAACAGCATGTGTTCTGCTCAAGTACTGGTCTTGGAAGATGGCCCTAGTGGTGGCTAGTACTTCAGTGTTGCAAACCCTAATGTGCAAAGGACCATTTATAGTGATCTGTAGGTATTGGTGGCGCCCGAGAACTAGTTTTTCTTTCTTGCCACAAGTGGTCTTGGAGATTTCTCCCATTGTACCATTCAAATGCAGTCATCTTGTTCATGGAATAAGGACAAGAGGTGTTTGTGTTTGTTGAACCTCCCTCGAGCAGTTTGAGTGTTTTAAGGGAAGTGTGGCAGACCATATGACAGTCTTTTTCCAAATGGTAGCTAACTGCATCTTGTTCTGTTATGAAAGGCGTGGGAAGGCTTTGCAGGGGTTATGTATACTCAATTTTATGAGAATGGTGGCCAGTCCAGCAGCCTTTTTCAAGAATGTATTCAGGAAAATTTAAGTGGCTATTTGGCCCTGTCACATCTTTAAGCATTGTAGGGTAGCCATGTGGTCCAGGAATAGGACAGATTTCAACACTTCCATCCTCCATGGTGTTCTCTGACCAGCATGTTTGCATGGATGGGAGGGGCAAAAAAAGGGTCTGGTGCCATTGTTGGCACTGGTTTCCATCTTTTATTGATGTTACTTTGGTAATCTTCCTATAGGTCATGAATACAGTAACTGTGAACTATACAAAGGACGTAGTGCAGATGTTCTTCGTGTTTCACTGTTGCAATCATTACATTTGGGTAATCCTGCTGGCAGGTTGCCCTCAGTCGGCCTGAGTTCCAAAGTCCTGAGTCCTGAGTTGGCTGCTGTCACCCCTTCCCTGACGTCGGGTCGTCAGGGGTATAAAAGGGGTAATCCTGCTGGCAGGCTGCCCTCAGTCGGCCTGAATTCAAAGTCCTGGGTCCTGCGTCTGCTGCTGTCGCCCCTTCTCTGACTTCAGGGGTATAAAAGAAGCAGCCGACGCCATTTAGTCTTTCTTGCCGCACGGTGCCCGAAGCAGAAGCAGTTCGCAAGTGCTGGTCGGCCAACTCCTGAGATTTTTGTGTTAGAGTTTCAGATCCGAAGCTTTCAATAAAGCTAAGTACCCCGCTGGGGAAATTTTTTTCTTGCTCCAGACCGATGTCAGAAAAAGTAAATAATTGTATTTCTTGTGGAAAGCAAATACCTCATAAGGATTTTCATTCTTGCTGTATTCTTTGCCTAGGCCCTGATCACAACTTTTCTGGTTGTCTGTTTTGTGCTATTAAGTGTTGGTATGATTTTGCTTTAAACTATTTTGGACGCCGGTTTAATTATTCAGAAATGTCGTCTGATAGACATCCGACTACCGGAGTTCACAAAAAGCGCAAAGAAAAGGAGAGCGATGGACAACAGAGGCCCAAAACCGACGACAAAGCTTCTCCTAAGCCAGTCACTGGTTTGCTGGTTCTCAGTGAGGCGCTTTTACAGCCCCTGATGCCCGCTACTTTAGAGTTGCAGGCCGCTACCGACTCCCACGTGGAGTCTGCCATGCCGCTGGAAACTCAAGGTACTGGAGCCTTGGATACTATTCCTTCAGATTGGTCCAGAGCCGCTGAGCAGGCACCGGCTTCTGAGGGTGTATTCAGACCTAAACATCTTTACATTAAACCGACTTCAGCTTCAAAGGCAAAGACTAAAGCACCTTCTAAAGCAAAGAAACAAACTCAAGAGCCATATGGTCAGGCCTCTATGCCCAAAAAACAGAGGGTTCCCATCCCCCTCCTGATAAGAGGCCTAGGCAAGAGACTGACTATGAATCTTCAGATCAGATTTCCATTTCTTCTGATCAGGAGTATTCTCCCCCCCAATAGGGATTCTGATGCTGAATAATCTATACCTTCAGCCTCTCCTCCGGAGGACTATTCTTTTGGGGAAACCTTGCATACCATGAGGGAGCATTTCCACTGGGAGAGCCAAAATTTTTCAGAATCTAAAAAGAGGCTCAGGGATTTCCTTTTACTACCTCAACACAGGCCACTAGCCATTCCACCTGTGTTAGACATTGTATATGATGTATTTTCAGAGTCTAGTCTTACCCCTGACTCCTTACCTCCAGCTCCTGTTAAGCCTGACAGATATTACAGGGTTCCTGACTCTCATAAATTCCTTTTTAAAAACCCTGCTGCAGACCCAGAAACTATTTCTCAGGGTCCCAAAAGAGTTAGGCTTCCGCTGCAAAAAACACTGCCCCTCTAGGCCACTGGATAGATGGGGGGAAAAAAGGTTTAAACATCTGCTACCTTGGCTATAAGGGCTTTAAACTGTCAGTTTCATGTGCTCAAATATCAGCAACATGTCATGGCATTGCTTAAACAGAAAATGTTGTTAAACTCTGAATGTGCAGAAAACAAGGAAATGCAGGATTTATTGCATGCAGCTGAACAAGTTGAAAAGCATACTTTGCAATGTGGTTTTGATTCTTTGGAGGCCTCCTGCAGGGCCGCAGTTATGGACTCTGTAATTAGGAGGCATGCTTGGTTAAAGGAGCAAAATCTGTCTGATCATGTCAAAGTTAAATTATTAGATGCACCTTTACAGCATGATATGTTGTTTGGTGTTAAGGCAGAAGAGGTGTTAAAGAAAATGGAGGACAAAGCTAAATCTATGCAAACAGTCAAAGATTCTTTACAGGTACAGACACCTAGGTTTAGTAGACACTGGCCAACAAAGAATTGGTCCTTTCCTGTGTCAGACAGACCTCAAAGGGGCAGATACAGATGCCCTAGAGGCAGATCCCCGGAGCAAGGTTCATACAGGTCAAAGCAATGGGGTGCTTCTACCTCCAAAGTTGGAGAAGACAAATCACAACCATACAGGAAACAGTCCCAATGACTTCCCCCTGCCTGCACCAAGCACTTATCTCCTGGCAGCACCCTTAGTGGGAAAATTAGCACTTTTTTCTCAAAATTGGCACATTATAACCCAGGGCAAGTGGGCTCTAAATATCGTGTCACAAGGCTACAAGTTCCATTTCCATACTCTGCCAAAGGCAAACGGCTGGCCAGATCTGCCAAAATATCAATGGGCAGAGGCACAAAAACAAGTCTCATCCCTCATGGACATGGGGGCCACTCAACAAATACCAGAGCAAGAGCAGGGACAAGGATTTTACTCGACTGTTCTTGGTACCAAGAAAGGACAAGGCCTGGAGGCCAATACTGGACCTATCTATTCTGAACACATTCCTGGATATACTGAAATTCAAGATGTTGACTTTGTAGCAGCATCTGCCCATGCTGGGCAAGAACGCTTGACTTGTGATTTTAGACCTAAAAGAGGCATACCTGCATGTCCCAATCAGACAAATATGCAGAAGATACCCCAGATTCAAGGCTGTCTTAATGCATTACCAATTTTCTGCACTGCCCTTTGGCTTATCTACTGCGCCCAGGGTCTTTACAAAGTGCTTGGCACCAGTAATTGCATTCTGCAGACAGAGGAATACAAATATATCCTTACTTGGACGACTGTCTAATTCAAGCAGAGAACAAGGACATTCTTCTACAGCATCTGGCATTTGTGAAAAGACTTCTAACATGCCTAGGGTACACAGTCAATGAATAGAAATCAAAACTAGTACCCTCTCAAGAGATAATATTCCTGGGTGCAAGCTTAAATACACCTGCCCAGATGGCTTATCTCACGCCAGACAAAGGCAACGGACTACCTATTTCAAAATGTTAGCAACAAAAGCCCAGTTATCTGCAAGAAAAATTCTGCAGGCTTTGGGTTTCATGGCATCCTGCATCCTACTAATTCCATATGCAAGAGTGCATATGAGAAAACTTCAATGGTACCTAAAAAGTGTTTGGACTCAAACATTGCCACAGCCTGGAAACTATGATTATTCTCATTCCCTGCCTGCAACAGGAGTTTCGATGGTGGGCAAAGGCTTGTCACCAAAACGAGGGACAGCCATTCACATTACCCCCAGCCAGGCAGACACTAACAATGGATGCTTCAGATTATGCCTGGGGGGCCCACATGGCAGGAAGATGCATTCAGGGCACATGGACCTCAAACATATCAATCAAAAAAAGATGCTAGCTGTTCAAAATGCCCTGACAGCCTTCAAGGACCTACTTCATCCAGGACAACTACTGATAAAGACAGACAACACCATGGTCATGTGGTATATAAACAAGCAGGGGGGCACACATTCTTACCCCCTTTGCAGACTAGCCATGACTTTGTGGGACACAGCATTGACTTACCAAGTACATCTGCAGGCACAATTCCTGCCAGGAAGGAAAAATACTCTGGCAGATGAACTAAGCAGAAACCTCATGGATCCCCACGAGTGGCAGCTAGATCCACAAGTCTTCAGCATAACAAGGAAATGGGGATGCCCGGACATAGATCTGTTTGCCTCCCCTCACAACTACCAAGTAAAAAGATTCTGCACAAGGATTTATCACATACATGCATGGAAAGTGGACGCCCTGTCTTTCAGCTGGAAAAACCTATCAGTATATGCCTTTCCCCCTCTGCCTCTCCTCCCCAAGGTACTCCTAAAGGTCAGACAGGAGAAGCCAAAGATGATGCTGATTGCCCCAGACTGGCCCCACCAGTACTGGTATCCAATACTAAGGAACTTGTCTCAATGCCCAGCTTGGACCTTATGTCAAATACCTCATCTACTTTCCCAGCAAAACAATCGGATCTTGCACAGCCAACTCAGGACTTTAAACCTGGCAGCATGGCGGATAATGTAGTCATACAAAACACACCTCTTCAGTAAAGCTGTGATGGATGTCAATTTGGAAGCCAGAAGGCCTAGTACTAGAAAATCTTATGCTGGAAAATGGAAGAGATTCTGTGCTTGGAACCAGGCACAAGAAACTGATACAGCTGTGCCAAATATTCCTCAGATTTTGCGATATTTAACTGAGATGCTGGACAAAGGCCTATCTTTTTCATCTATTAAAATTTGTGCCTCTGCCATTTCGGCTCATTACAATGCAGAGACACCAATCTTTTCTCATCCCTTATTAAAGCAGTACCTCATAGGAGCCAAAATTTTAAGGTCTCCAAGGAGATCACCAATGCCTGCATGGGACCTCAACTATGTCATGGAAAAACTCACCCTGCCTCCTTTAGAGCCAGCTGCTACTGCTAATATAAAGTTTTTATCTTGGAAAACAGCTCTGCCCCTAGCAATAACTTCTGCAAGACGAGTTTCAGAGCTACAGGCACGCATGGCTGTGGAACCTTTTATCATTTTTTATCCAGACACGGTCCCTCTGAGGACAAACCCAACATTTATGCCTAAGGTGGTGTCCAGTGTAGCTCTTAACCAAACTATTCACCTGCCAACTTTTTATCCAAATACACAGAACAAGGGGGAGAGAATTCTGCATTCTTTGGACTTGCACAGACAGCTTAGATTCTACTTGGACAGAACCAAAGTTTTCAGAAAGAGCAATTACTAGTGACATATGCTGCAGGATCACAAGGAAAGGCTGTCTCAAAGCAGACTATTTCAAAGTGGATAGGCCACAGCATTAGAAAACCATGGCAAGCCAGTGCCTAAGGGCATTAGGCCACATTCAACCAGAGCTGCAGCCACTTCAGCAGCCTTTCTCAGGGTAGTACCTACCAAGGACATTTTAGAGGCTGCTACTTGGAGTTCAGTGCACACCTTTACAAAGCACTATCATCTGCCACTATACTCTAAATCCAGGGCAGGCTTTGCCACTGCAGTTCTGCAGGGCCTCATAGCCACTCCTAATGCTGTTTCACTCCAGCCTCCCAACCATAGTTTTGGGACTCTACCTAAATGTAATGACTGCAACAGTGAAACCCGAAGAACATAGTACATTTGTGTACACTTACCATAAATGTAGATGTTGGAGTGTATTCACTGTTGCAGTCCAGGTTACCCACCTGCCATCCAGGTTACCCACCCGCCATCCCCCTTTTCTTCTGTTGGAACCTATGTGGTGTATTTGCTTGTAGATGAAGGTAAAGTTTATATTTTGTGCATGTAATTATATAAATTTTTTGGCAACCTTTTTAGGGGGGCACCTGACATCTGGGGCAAGAAAAACTAAAGAAAATGGCGTCGGCGGCTTCTTTTATACCCCTGACGACCTGACATCAGGGAAGGGGTGACAGCAGCCAATGCAGGACCCAGAACTTTAGAATTCAGGCCGACCTGAGGGCAACCTGCCAGCAGGATTACCCAAATGTAATGACTGCAACAGTGAATACACTCGAACATCTACATTTATGGTAAGTGTACACAACTGTACTTTGTGGCAGTACCTTCCACTGTTGCACTGGACATTTGAGTAGGATCACTGGTGCAGTACTAGCACTCACTTGCAGTCTCCCTCTATGGTCTTTTCCGACAGCCTTAATTAGATTCTTCCCCAGTACATTAGGATAAGGTCCTGCATGATTTTCTTATCTGTAAATCAGAGCCTGAGCTGCAAAGCAACTCTATTTGGCACCTCACCGTTGAGTTATTTTCATTGTGGTGGTGGTAGTCTTGTTAATTTGAGTTAAAAGGGAAATTTTTTCATGCAAGGAAAGAATCGAAGCTGGACAAGAGTTGCATCCCTGTGTTCGGGAGGAGCCAGCCCATGCCAGGATATCCATACATCTGCGAGTGTAAGACCAGTTGGATGGTAATCTTCCAGCACTTAATATCCAAATGTCATTACTACTGCAACTATCTAACTTTTCCTGTTATGGTCATTTTACTCACATAACTGTTCTTTTTGTAATTGTAATTTTAGTGCTCAACAGTCTTTTTGGAGACATTTCTTTGAACTGGAAGTGTTTGGTGTGTCCTTC
This sequence comes from Protopterus annectens, assembly GCF_019279795.1. Taxonomy (NCBI): domain Eukaryota; kingdom Metazoa; phylum Chordata; order Ceratodontiformes; family Protopteridae; genus Protopterus; species Protopterus annectens. The sequence continues at coordinate 124,775,973 of NC_056747.1, read as the reverse complement.
TGTCTGGGCTGAAGAAGGAAGCAGAGGTTGCCTATGTTTATGCTTTCCCTTACCATTAAGGGATGACCAAGTTCCTACACCATTGCTCCAGAAAAACATGAAAAAAGGCTGAGTAGACTGGCGACTGAAATTTGTTTACATTTGTTTACCGGGTACACTGATTACAACTGAGCATTTCCAGGTACTGCGCGGGAAGTACGATTGATGGTTCAGGCCTGCACTTCCACTGCTAAGCATTTCATTCAATGTCCGTATAGGACTTTAAAGTCGCTTTTGGTAGTGGTTAAGCAGGATGGAAAGCTGCTTTAAAGAGCAGACTATGGTGTTGGTGGTAGACTTCAGTGGCTTATGGGTTGGTGCCTCCTATGAGGGTCATAAGCAGATCTTGGTGTTGGCAATAATAAAGCCTGCTTGATAAAGACGGTGTGCATACTTTTTGTTTTTAAATTGCCTTAGGTTGTCAGACTAGAAATGAACTTTGCTCAAGTGAGATGAAGGGGGGAGACGGGGAAAATTGGATTTAAAAAAAGGGGGTGCTAACCATGCTGAACTATGAACCTAACCACCACAAGGACCTTTTTAAGCCTAGCCATGCATTCCAAATCTCTGACAAGTTTTGGTAACCTTGATAAGTGTAAGCAGGGACATAGAAGTTGAAACATTTGCAAATAAAGGCCTGTGAGATGAACCATTTACAGTCCACCTGTGTTCATTAGAGAGACAGGTGCCAAGCCAGGGATGTTTCCTGTTCCCCATCCAGTTGTCAAAGTTGCTCTTGAACTGGGTTAAGGAGGAATTCTGCTTAACACTGATGGAGAGCCTGCTCCAGAGAAGGGGTAGTGACTGGTATACATCTCTGTCTCCACCAGGTCATATTTATATCACAGACTAGGTTTAAGCCTTTAGAACAGGTAATTCTGTCCTGTTTGTTTTGTGGATATGCAGGAAGTTCATCAGGGTGGGGTCTGACAGTGCCTTGTATGTCAGGTATACATCTCCCCTCAACAGCCTATAAGAGAGAGTACAGGGATATGGCCTTGACAGCCTGCATAGGACATGCTACTTACTCCCTGTGTTTTTTTTAGTGAGGAACCTTTGTGGATGTTCCAGTTGTTGGATGTGTCTGACACTGTACTAAATTATAGATCTAATGAATGCTGAATACAGTGGAATAATTACCTTCTTGGACCTAGAAGGCCTTACCTTTGCTTACAAGTTGCATAAAATAATTTCCTCACTACTGTAGACACGTGATTTTCAAAGACTAGATTAGTGTGTCTGTGTCCCTAGGTTCCTGACTACTTGGTCAGCTGTTGGAGGTGTGTTGTCTATGTGATCGTTATCAGGGGGGTGGACGACTTCCCAAAGGACACTATTGTGCATTTCTTTGCATTTAGTTTTAGTCCATGGCTCTGACACGAGTTATCTGTCAGCTCATCCCAGAGAACATTTGTACCAATAAGGGGATTCTATGACCGCTCCTAATTTGCAGTCATCTGCAAATTTAGTCAGCCAGAGGCCCTTGACATTGGCCTTGGACTTCAGAGAAGTAAATGCCTAAAAGGAAAGGTCCCAAGACTGATCTTTGAGGGGCTCCGCATGTGACTGGCCTCTGTGTAGTGGTAGACTCCCCAGTTCTAACTTCCTGGGTCCTTTCTCCAAGCCAGCTGGCAAGCCACCGGGTGACATAAGGGTTTATATCAACAGTGCCTGAGTGACATATTGTGTCAAATGCCTTTGCCAGGTCAAGGTTGGCAGTGTGAACAGTTTGTCTTCACTTGTTTTGGTGACCTTCTAAAAGAAGTCCACCGGGTTGAGTAGATTTGACCAGTCCTTGAGGAAACCAAATTGGGCTGGGTCCTGTGTCTGGAGGTTTCCTAGAATCCTCATGGAAATGATCCATGATATTTCTGAAGCTTTACATAGGAGTCTAGTGAAACTGTGTATTTTGGTCTGTAGTTTCCAGAGTCTGTAGATGGCCCACCTTTGATACAGTGGGATGACTATTGCAGTTCTCCATTCTTGAGTCCTGGAGCCTGTTTGGAGACTACAGTTAAGTAGCAATTCCAGAGGGCCTGTTGGGTCCATGTTTCATGCTATTTAGAAGGCTTCCTGGGATATTGCCTGGGCCTATCAATGCAGTGCTCCTGGCCTTAGAGAGAACATTGAGGACATGTTCCCTAGTGTTAGTGGTGGGTTGTATTTGGTGGTATTTCTTGAGGGGGAGAGGAGGGTAAAATTAGAGGTTTGCTATATCTCCTGGCTCAGTATAGGTGACTCCATTAACAGTGGAGTCCCCACATGATTATGTATTGCCATTGAGGTTGCAGACATAGCTTAAGAATGTCTTGTGGATGTCCTTGTCATTGGCCAAATTTTACTCACATTTGGCTGTGGTAGACTTTATTGTCATCCTGAGTTGTTTAAGTTTGAGTACTTTTATCCTGCTGGGTGCTAGACGACCTAATTTTTGCCATGATTTTCTTCCTTCTGTTATACAGCCTATTGATGTGATTCTACCAGGTTGGCTTGTTTTTCGAGTTAGTTCTTTACTTACTGGTGGGTACAGCTGCCTCTAAGCAGCTATTAACATACTTGTACAGGGTTTCTGTGAACAGTTCCGCATAAGCAGCAGTGTTCTCAGGATTTATGGGGGCTTGAAATGCTGCCAGGTTATCACTTAATAGTAGGAAGTTTAGCCTTAGAGTAGTTCCAAAACATTTCAGGGGTAGCTAGGATTCCTGGTTTCCTTTTTACTTCAAAGGAAACCATTCAGTGGTGTGACCTTACCAGAAAACACATTACACTAAGGGGCGTGCAGCACTCTTCCTATATTAGTGAGTACCAGATCAGTATGTTTGTATCCCTGCCCAGTGTACTGACATTCTAGTCAAGGGAGTTTGTGCTTAATCCAGGGATCTATGTGCCTCTACTTTTGGTGTCCTACATGATTACCAGTTAATAGTGTGGTAATTAAATGCCCAAGAATTTGGTATTGGGTTGGATGGTGAGTGTTTCCAAGAAGTTTAAATACATGGTATGGGTTTCCTGGGTCGTAGAGGGGGACCGGACCAATAGCTTGCAAGGAAATAGTTTGTTATTTTGCCTATGGTAATTTGACAGTGGAGAAGCTCAGGTGCATTGTCCTGTTTGACCAGCCTTGACGTACATTTATTTTTGATGTAAATCGAGACACCTCCACCTTTAGTCCCTATTTGTGTATTAGCTGGTCTAAATATGTGGAAGGCATTATAGCTGTGCACTGCCGATTGTGCCCTGCATGGCTTTAAACCATGTCTTTGTGATCGCACAGACATCGGCATCCTCTATGGTGGGGAGATCATGTAGGGAATGGAGCTTCTTGTTTAGGTTCCTAACACTGAGAAGTAACAACTTTCCCTTTGTGTACTATTCTGAAGTGTGACTGAAGTCTGTAAATATTCATTCATACTAAGTATAACTGTTGCTGAAGCTGCGGTGGTGCAGCGGTAGCGTTGTTGCCTCACTGCAAGAGGTTCTCCTGTTCGATTCTCGGCTAGAGTGCCTTTTGTGTGGAGTCTGCATGTCCTCCCCGCGGTAGAGTGGCATTCGAAAGACCTGTGTAGAATGGGTGTGCCTTCGCTGAAGGTCGGGCATCGAGCTTGCACCTCAGCACCTGTAAAAAATCTGCTGCCAATCATTAGTGGACTGGAGTTCTGATGTGGCGACCCCTAACCGGGAAAAGCCGAAAGAAGAACAATAACTAAGGATAACTGTTGCACTGTTGTTAGCTGTCAATGGGAAGTTAGTGCAGGTGGCAATCCCTCCTACTAATCTGTAAGCTTTTGCAGATATGCCTAGGGTAGAGCTAGACTCCCCCAGTAACCAAATGTATCAACTTGATGCGTGATTAAAAGGAGCAAGTTGTATAATTTTTATTTCCATTTTAACGCAGGAAGCAACTGGTCAAAAGTCTGGCTGATGGCTCCTTCCATTTCACTTCCAGAGTAGTTTCTAAGTCTCCAGTTTGGGAATTTTTATTGCAGTAGTTTTACTAATATTTGGTTTAAAAAGTTTTGGTGTGTTGAGTCGAGCTTTGACTTGCACGTTTGTATTTCTGAGGTCCATGATGTCACCAGAAAAATTAACAAAAAAAAATAAAAACTATATGCAGAAGACTAAATCTGCCATAGTTGTCAATTGGCTGCTTAGGTGAATACTACACCACAACTTCCAGCAAGAGTTTGTTGTTGGGCCCAACATTTCTAGGCTTTTATTGAAAATGCTAAACTTGTGGTGGTAGCAGGAACTTCCTCTTCTGCTTTGGGAAAAGAGTGCTTCATCATATGGAAAACAAGATCTTGCCTAAGGAGTGCAGAATTTTAAAGAGAAGACAAAAAAAAAAAAGATCAATGTAATAGAATCGGTGGGCATAGGGCATGAGGTCATTGTGATCCTGTTAGTCTCACAGAGCCCTAACAGTGCAGGACTTTGGGAAGTATTGCTTTATTTGCTTAAGCTGGAGGGCCTTCCTTATTTTTCCCACATCATTTTATTCAGCAGGATTCTGTTACCAGCTGCTAGCCGGCATCAGCTTAAATGAGTGCTATCATATCAAGTCCATATTAAGGTTTCCAGGTGTTTACCATGGCCATCTGCCATCTTTGAATTTTTAGCTATACTGTCAAGAGTGTTTGGCTGATCCAACTCTACTGATGCAAGCAATCAGAAAACTGGCTTGTCTGTAATTTGCCATGTGACACTAGGAGGTACTACCAGCCATGCCAGGAGAAATGGGGCAGTGGATTTGTAACATATGCCAGCATAGCTAGCTGGACTGTTGTAAATTATATGTCATTTTTATATCAAACTGATTTGTACAGATGCTTGTACTGAAAATGTATTTGTGAGGTTTGCTTTTGTTAAAATACACCAACAGTGTGCCCTGCTGGAAGGAAAATAAATGTATATGCATTATTGTAACTGTTTAAATGCATACATTGTAATACCATATACTAGAAGTGAAGAGGTTAATCCTTATCCACCTGACTTTGCAAAATATTCTTGGAAGTTAAATTACTTTGTGGGTTAAGCCATAAAGATGTTGTCCCGCAGTTTTGAATGGAGCCATAGGTGCAATGTCTGTGATAGAGAATGGGTTGTAGCTCCTGTAGGAAGGGTGGTATGGTTTTATGACTTCAGCCGCTGCAGCTAATCTGAGCAATGCCCTGTGTGTGTGGTAACACACAGGCAACAAAACCCATGGCAGCTTCTAGTATTGATGATAGTATGGGCAACAGAGTCAGATGACCAGATGTATGTGATGTCATTCTGTATAGAAGTAATGTTTTAATGTTGGAGGAGACTGACGTCTCAGCAGCATTCTGCATTCTGTCTTGGATCTGACGATAAGGACCGCTCACCCAAATCATCTTGCCTTACTTTATTTAGTAAGTAGGAACAGTAATTTTAATCAGTCAGGAATATATAGTGAGTCTAGCTAAATACTGTTTTTCTATAGCTGTATGAAACTTTCCATCGGTGTTATTTTTAATATTCCCTATGACTGAAACTCTGGTGTTTACTGTGAATAGATATTTAGTATTTTTTTATTTTATTATTTATTATTAAATATATTTCAACTTCTCATCGTGGCTGGTCCTTTTAGAAAAATATTTAAGCTTTGAGAGTGTTTGCACATATTTATTTGCTGATAACTCTGGCCACTCTTGAAAGCCTGGCTGTTTGGTCAACATTATTACCATTTGTATTAATATTGCTTTCACCCAGTATAATTGGGTACCTTTCATAAGAACCTTTAAAGTAGCTGGCAGGGGTTGGGTGGCAGTGATAACTACCTTATAGCCTGGGCAGAAGGGGGCACCGTAGGTGAAACTGTCCCAGCCTTTCGTGTGTGTGTGTGTGTGTGTGTGTGTGTGTGTGTGCAAATCAAATCTGTGTGTTTGCTGCTTAGAGAAGGGATACAAAGCAATGGTTTCACAGAGTGTGGGAGGACTTGGCTAGGAACCCCATTGAAGGGCTCAGCTCTAAGCAGTGCCAGTGGGGAGTCTTATTGGGAGTCTGGACAGATAGAGGGGAACCAGCCCCTGGACTGTGTGTTTCCTGGGTGCTCTTAAGGGAAATTGTGCTTGATGCAGAGAGGTTTGCATTTAGGAAATACTGTGTGTTTCCATTTGTATTCCAAATGAATGGCCGTCTCCAGTGTCAGTGGTGAGGATTCAGGCTCCTTGATTACTGGCCCAGCATGGGGACATTACATGCCAGAACAAAAGTCTCACCAGAGGGATAAGGGCACATTACTTTCCTTGTGTCCATAGTTGATTCATCAAAGCTGAACACCACCCGTTATGTCTGATTGATGGTTTAATTTCAAGACTATTTCCTGAGAAGTACATGGCCACTTGAAACGGAGATCTGCAGGCCTTCCAGAATTGAAACTCTGGTGGCTACTACAGAAGAGGGAATTCTTTCTGCCAGAGTTTTGTATGTGCAGGTATTCTTATGGCTAGGCTAGGATACATATGACAGGGGCATCATCTCTCCAGTTTCCTTTCAGAAAATGCTTAATTTTAATGAGTGAACCTTTTAAAATGAGTTTCACTTGTTCATTTCTAATGCATATAACAAGAAGGCTTGGGGTTTCGTTCAGATGCTTTAATACATACTGTACAAACATATCAGGATGGCTAGCATCATCATTTAAATACAAATGAACTAGTTAACAGAGCTTACATACATACATACATACATGCCCATATTTCAATAGCTAACTACAAAATGGTAGTCGGGCTCGCACATGCTCAGTATTTATACACTTCTGCAAGTCCTTGGATAGCTTCTTAAAGGTATATGCACACACAGTGATCTACATCTCCCTCATAAAAAGATTGCCCTTTATACAAAACGGTATAGGCATGCATTACTATATATATTGGAAGTAAAATACAATATTAATGTCCCAGTTGCTTCATATCTCCTACAGGGTTTAGAGATTTGGCCATATCGCATAACATAACAGTTAGGACCAAGTTAAGCAACAGGAACCTTCTGCGGTGCACAACTCTTATCGGGGCGCTTCCGGATTCATCATAGGAACAGGAATGTCCTCTGAGCTTCCTCTGGAATTGGAACACTGGATAACTCACTCTGAGATGGTCTTTCTCAGTGTCTATGTGCTGTGGTATAAGCTCGGACACTGGCCTCAGATCTTTCCAGTTCCGCCTAAAAGTTGCTCATTTTAATTCTGTAATGTAAGATCTCTGCTCTGGACCAATATTTTTCATGACATCAATCCGATCATAATCTCTGGACGTTTTTATCCTTTAATCATTTAGCCACTTCTCCTATTCGTAATGGATTGTGTGGTTTGCTGGTCTTATCGTAGTAGGACTTCTGGAATAGGTGTTTCTTCAACCGATTGGCTTTTACTAACCTGTTCTTGACACATGGAGCCAACAACTGACTACTGATTGGTAATGTGGTTCTGGTTTGTCTCGACCGAAGTCTCTGAGCAGGTGAACCAAGATGTTCATCACAAAGGAACATTTCTGAGATTCAAGAAATTCAGGAAAACATTACTATTGTCTCATTTTGACTTCTCAAGTAACTGTTTTACACTTTGAACTGCGTGTTCTACCAAAATATTTGACTGCAGGTACTGTGGACTACTTGTCACGAGTCCCATTCTTCAGCAAATCTTTTGAACCTGCTTGTAAACTGCATGCCATTGTCAGAAATAACTTTGTGCAGACTCCCATGAACAACAAAATGATCCTAGGTTTGAAAGTAAGTCAGTCTCAAACTAATTGGAGTAAGAGACCCACACCAAATAATGCTGACCATTCTACTCGAAGATATTGGTGGCTACTGTTGACTAAGGTAGTTCTGGAATCTGGTTAAGCTGAAACTGTTCCCTCTGTTGATGAGGTTTTATACTATTATAAACAGTTCGTATTTCTATTATTTGAACAAGATAAAAGTGCTGTCTCTATCTCTTATGACATAGAAGGCCAAAATACTAGTCCTCTCGCCCTTCTTTTGGTAAATTCGGTTTCTGGGTGAACACAGTGCAAGATAGTAATGTACTCTGGTTGCAAGGACTTTGGAACAGTTACTTTTGGATCTTTCATTATGATACCATTGTCAGACAAAAATCTCATCTCTGTATGGAAAATAAGGTTGCACTTTAGGTAAACTAGATTGTTTTGACGGGCATCCTTGATTGATAAAGTGGTTGCGCCATTGTAAAACTGGATCCGTGGCCGTGTGATCTCTCAACTCATCAAGATGTGTGGAAGAAAAATTTCTCACTTCCATGACTTCAAAATCAAGATTCTCAAGCTGTTCTGTGGTGTTTCTGGATGGTCTGGATAATGTATCAGCAAGATTAAGAAGTTTGCCTTTCTTGTAGACGGGATTGAAATTGTACTTTTGCACTCTCAGCGTAATACATTGCAGTCTGGCTGGAGCTGAATGCATAGGCTTTCTCAGGATAGTGACTAGCGGTTGGTAGTCTGTTTCGATTTGGATATGTCTAACTTAAACATAATCCTGGAACTTTGAACATGCAAACACAATTGCCAAAAGCTCTTTCTCGATCTGGGCATACTGCATTTCAGTTTGGGTACGAGTTCTCTATGCGTAGGCAACAGGTTGATACTCCTGTAGAATAACTGCAAGTAGTCCAAATTTTGAAGCAACACAGGAAAGTGTAACTGGGTTGTGAACATCGTAGTGTCTGAGAGTTGGTGGACTAGCAATTCTGTGTTTCAGGACATCAAATGCTCTTGTGTCTTGGTTAGAACAATACCAATCTTTACATGTCAGCTCTCTGAGTTGTGCTGAAAGTTGACTTAAGTCTGGAATAAACTTGCCTAGGTAGTTGATCATGCCAAGAAAACATTATGGGGTTTGAACATGTTCTAGACCTAGCATCTCAAGAATGGCTGTTTGTTTTGAAGGGTCAGGTCGTAGGCCTGTACTCGTAAATAAAAGACCAATGTAAGTAACTTCTTATAGCTTGAATTTAGATTTGTGTGGGTTGAGCTTAAGATTCACTTGATGTCCCCTTTCTAAACTTTTTCCTGCGGTTTCTGTCATGTTATACTTCATCATAACCTTCTACTAGTATGTCTACTATGATAGCACATGAATCGGTAGTAAAACTTTGCTCTGTTGTACGCTGAAAGACTTCACTTGCAAAATTTACGAAAACAAACCAGGCAAAAAAAATGAAACCAAGTAAAACCAAGTAAACGTTGCAGGCTCGAAGTTAATCCACCAGGAGACAATTTATTAGAGTTAGCGCTTTTGTTTTACTACATTGAGTAAAACGTCTTCAGACAGAGAGAGAGAGATTCTTGACACTTAAATAAGTGACATTACCTCATATCAAAATTAATCAGTTAGGCATTAAAGTGCACACACCAGATAAATGTGCATCCATTAGTAAACAAAAAGAAAGGTAAAGATGTTTGCCACACACAGTAAAATGCATAAAAGTATGCTGTAAAGATATAAAAACAAATTGCAAGTACTGTAAAAACAGTGGATGTGGTTAATGTGTACATTCAGAACAAGTGGACGAAGAACAGCAATGTGGCTCAAAGGAAAGCAATATTTAAAAAGTGTGTGTGGGTGTGTGGGTGTGTGTGTGTGTGTGTGTGTGTGTGTGTGTGTGTGTGTGTGTGTGTGTGTGTGTGTGTGTATATATATATATATATATATATATATATATATATATATATATATATATATATATATATATATATATATATATATTTTTTTTTTTTTTTCATATTACCAGAAGTCTAAAACTATTATAATTTGGTTAGCTTATCAACTATGCCCAAAATTGCCATACTTGTAAAACATGCTTAAAAGCCACTTAGGGAAGAAGTTTTACTCATTGTTTTAAGACGAAAGCGCTAGCTCTAATAAATTGTCTCCTGGTGGATTAACTTCGAGCCTGCAACATTTACTTGCAAAATCTATCCCAAATGGCATTCTCAAAAATCTGTACCTGCCAAACAGAGTACTGAAAGTTGTGAGCAATGAGGATTTTTTGTCAAGCTGAATTTGCCAAAATGAACTCTCTGTATCGTAAGACAGAAAAAGTAAAGTGACTGTGCTCCTTGGATGATGAGGTCTTTTAAGTGCTTTGTTCAAATCTTGTGGATCAGTACAGATTCTGATGTCATCTGAGCTTTTCTTATGAGCTACCACCATGGAAGATACCCATTCAGTTGGAGCTTCAGCTGGACAAATTACACCTTGTCGCACCATTTTATCTAACTCTGCTTTGACTCTGTCCTGCATGGCTATTGGAACTTTACGTGCTTGCCATATAACTGGACTGACCTCTGGGTCTAACTTCATGGAATACACAACTTGAAGTTTGCCTAGTTTGTCTTCGGAAAGCTCAGCATAGGTAGAAAAAATGTGCTGGGAAAAATTAGAGTAGTGGTCTTTTAAGCTAACATGGTGGACTTCCTTGTTGAAATGAAGCGGTCCTATTTTCAAACCAAACGTGCCTCTTGACCATATAAAATAAGTCGTAGCTTCTTCCAGCAGAGTAACATGGAAGCACTACTGAGCCATTGGTTTGATTTTCTTCACCTCCACAAGCAACACGTTTCGCATGCCTTACCAAATCGAGCCTTTTATCTTTACACTCTCTAGCAAATGTTTCTGCAGACATAACATTGCACTTGAAACCTGTATCAGCTTGGAGCTCTGTGGGTTTGCCATTTATCCGAACAGTACAGAATACTTCATTCTTTGCCCTTAAATCTACTGTATTCACCATTTCATGAAACACTGACACACCATCAACATAGAGCAGAATAAATTGCCACTGTCTAACTGATCAACTCATTTCTTAAAATGTTCCCTTTTAGTGATAGAATGTCAGCCTTTTGATTTACAACATTTTTTGAAATGATTCAATTTATTACATTTGTGGCATTGTTGATCAAAAGCAAACACGTTTCCCTTTTAGATTCATTACTTCTACCACAATTACGACAACTGGCAATGAAATTGGGTGGGGGCCCATGCTTTGAGTTTGCTGACTCACTCTTATGCTTCACTGAGACTATGCGAAGTCTGGAATTTTTTAGAAAGTTTTGGAGTTTACCAGTGAGTGCTGCAGGGGTTACAGTTGCCACAATGGGCTTGGGCCGGTTTCTTTTAACCACGTGCTACAAGTTATCAACATAACCTGTATCACTGTGCCTTCCAGAGCTCTCTCATTTATAAGCATATTTGTCTGCTTTTCTGTGAGCTCATGTATCTGACAAATCTCAATGGCCTTATTCAAAGTTAAATCACTGTCACAAAGCAAAATCTTTCTCACAGCATCATCTTTTATGCCACACACAGGTCTTTTATCAATTCATCCCTTAAGAAACCAACCTGCACATTTTAGCCTTCTATCTCAGGTCAGTTGTATATGCTGTAAAAGTTTCACCAGGCTTTTGATCCTTTGTGTAAAATGAGTGGCTGTCATTTGTAACATTTGTCTGGGGGTTGCACATTTCTCTAAATTTATGTTTTAAGCACTCTGGTCCTCCCTTAACTCAGCTGATACAACAATATGATGGTTCCCCCTCTCCTGTATAGCTAGCAGGTGCATACACAAAAAGCATTCTCTTTCTATAGCTTCCGACTCGGCTAAATTAAGTAGAATAAACCTTTGTACTGTCATCGTTATCAGAAAATGCACCCTGTATGAAAATGTCATACTCTTGCTCAAGCACTCTCCAGTTCTCAGCAATATTACTGTCAAACACAAGTGCACTGGGTTTTCGAAATCCATCTGCCATGCCCACAACGTATACATAAACACACTGAAAATATGGCCCTTGTAATTATGTACAAACTATGGTGTGAGCTTGTAACAACATTCAAATGCACAACAAGCTTTAAGTACTGTACTTTGCAAAATATGCTCTATAATCGCTGTATTCTGTGAAATATGCATTGTAATGGCTGTTGTTGTGTCTTTCGGCTTTTCCCGGTTAGGAGTCGCCACAGCGGAACTCCGGTCCGCTAATGATTGGCAGTTGATTTTTTACGTGCTGAGTTGCCAGCCCTAATGCACAACCTTCAACGAAGGTATGCCCATTCACGCATGTCTCCACGCAGAAGATGCTCTAGCTGAGAGTCGAACCGGTCAGCATCTTACTGTGAGGCGACAATGGCTGTACTTTGCAAAATAGCTTTACTGTAACACTACACAAACATGCAAATACTTTATACACTTCTGGTAACGGAGATGTCTTTGCTTAATATGAAAAATGCATATGCTTTGCGAAAATGCGGTTTCTTTCCCCTTGTTTTATGCAATTCGGACTTTATTTCAAACATTTTTCCGTAGTAATTCAAATATGTTATCAATATTGTACATTTTGGGTTATGCGAATGCTCTGTGTGCCTGGTTTCATATTGTATGCAAATAAATTGTGCTGAGCAAGTTTTAGTACCTGAAATTCGTTTCTGACCCATTTTGCGAACTTTGCACATTTTGGGATGATCCACTCTTGTATATTCCACCAGCATCTAAACAAGTGCCTTAAGTCATTGTAGCCAAGCCGTTTCTGACTCCGTGCCCCTTTGATATGCTTCTTCTAACACCATGTCCTTTTAAACGTCGTTTGTTTGTTTCTAACACATATAACAAAGAAGGCTTGGGGTTTCGTTCAGATGCTTTAATACATACAAACACATCAGGATGGATAGCATCATCATTAAATACGAACAAACTAGTTGGAGCTTCCATGCATACAAGCTTGCATCTCAACAGCTAACTACAAAATGGCAGTCAGGCTTGCACGTGCTCAGTATTTAACTTGTGAAAACCTTTGGGTAGCTTCTTAATAGTATATATAAACATACATAGTGATTGATCTACAATGAAGATCGAAGACGTTTTCGAACCTCAATAAAATATAACTGTATGTCTTATGGATGGAGGAATTTAGGCTGAGAGCTGCATTTTTCTGCATTTGAGGTTGCATTTGAAGTAATTATTTTAGAGTCTGTTATACATCTACTAGCTGCTGAGAAGCTAAACAGGTTTTACACCGTGCCAATCCCTTTGTAATTGCCAGAATAAAAATCATATGGCTGTCCAGCCAGTAGCATCCCTCCATATAGCTAGTGGATCAGTACTGTCCCAGAGCCAAGTACCCTGCTTATGATAAAGGATCGTAGTGTTTATTGCTTCAGGGAAAAAGATGTACACCTTCTGTACCCTGGCTTTTAGGGATATAGCTAATGAGGTACTGGGGGACAGGACTTCGAAGCTTCCTGGATCAGCTTACAAGGTAGGTAGGTAAGCATATTGTTTCATTTATACTTTGTGACCTTGTTACTCACACTTGTCCAGTGGTCTTTTCTCCGGGAAGACTTGAGGTGGCACTCATACTGACTAGAGGAAAATTGTGCAGGGCACTGGGAACTTTCCTCTTCATTGATAAGGACCACTGATCTTTCTAATCCACTTGAGCTACCATCAGCTGTAGCAGATGGGGCCTTTAACATCCCATCCGAGGGATGGAGTCACTGTGGCAGTGATGTAGTACATGCTTGCAGTAGCAGCACAGCTGTAAGGACTGACATTTTTATTTACTTTTTTAACCTGGTGAGTAGATTGGTACAAGACCCTTTTTAGTAACTTCTCTGACATTTAGCAGAGAAAACAAATGTTGCATATATCAAATTGGCAATAAGCAGCATAGAACAGAAATGTGCACATAATGTCCGGCACAGAGTTGCACTTAGTTTGCACAGGAGGTTAAACACAATAGAGGAAATCCAGTCCAAATGTCAGCAACCGTTCAGTTATTTACTTGGTTTTGATGGTATGCTGCTAATATGTGAAGTAAACTGAAAACAGAGTTCTAAGCTATCCATGATCCCTAAAATAATGGATAAGATGTCATTTTTTTCCCCACAGTAGTTGTATATTTTTGTAATATCAAGTCTACTTCTGTAATATCTTTAGGAAGACTATGCCAGTTTGCAGGAGTTAGATAGTAGAAGGTTTTTTTGCAGGCGGCTTTATTTTTAGATCATCACTATTGCAAAGAGTGTTAAGTTGCATTCTGGACTAATAATACATTTGCTGCTGTTGGGCAGTGTCTTTTTTGATAATTTTGATTCTGCTAGAGTCACACTTGACGCTCGTGCAAACTGGTAGTCATTGTATCCCTTTGAATGAATTTCTGTCTTATGCAATGCAAGCATGTTTGGCTAGGCTAGATGGTGTTTAAAGGAAAGTGTTGGATACCATATTAGACAAACTCACTGCTTGGTCTCCCATCCCAGGAAGTATTTAAAGAAAAACTGGAATAAAAAAGGAATCTATGGAGGCTGTCAAGTAGCTGTTACAGGCTTTAGTTTGCAAATACAGTAGGAACTACCCTAAAAATGGTGCTGTTTTACAGAAATCAATTTATATCTGCCTATTTTAAGCAACAGAAGACCTGTGGATGAACACAAGTTTGAAGAGGCAGCAGAGGTTGGGCTGCGATAACAGGGGAGAAGTGGCAAATCCCTCTTGTGAGCAATTCCATTTCCCCTCTTACCCACCCCGACTCTTCTTCGTGCCATGGATAGATCTCTCATTTTCTGAAGATATGTTCCATTAAAATACATTTGGGTAATGGAGGTTGTGTTCTTCGTTTCTGAAGGAGAATTCAGAGCCTGCCTTCCTTTTGGGTGGAGATTCCTCTCATACCCCATCTGCCCTATCCTAAGATCACTCTGAACTGGCAGACTGCATTTAATCTTTTGCACTGTGAAGTGATTTGGAGGTCCTAGAAGAAAAGCAAAATGGATTTTATTCCAAGCCAGTTGTAGTATGGAGAAAGGACAGTCCCTGGAGACCAGTATTACATCTGGCTGTCAGATTTATAAAAGATGGCCAAATTCAAAATTACCAAAGGTCCCCCCTGAGACATCCTTGATATCGGGTATGTGTAATTTCATATTCCTATTAGCAGATGGCACAGGCATTTTCTGTGATTCACGGCAGCTATGTTTTTTGGTTTCAGCATGCTTCCTTGACCTTTGGTCTTTTCACAGCACCTAGAACAGAAATCATGTAATTGACACTACTCTTCACCCAGGAAATGTATTTCTTCCCTTACTTAGATGAGTGTCTGACGGCCCCTATCCAAGAATGAAATGAAAACTAATCCAAGCTATTCTGTACACTTCTTATTCAGCCATAACAAAACCTGGTACCAATACAATTGAAAACCCCCCTGGGCTGTTTTGTTAATCTGCTGCAAAAGCAGTTCTTGCTCTTGGACAAAGTAAACCATTTGGGAAGTTTTCTTAATATTTCGCCCATGGCATATCAATGTGCATGTTCCTAAATGCTTGAGACATTTTAGCCTTGTCTTACTGCAAGAAACTGCCTTTATAATATAATCTAAAGTGCTAGCCCTTCACTGTTTTGGTTATCTGTGTGATCCAAAAACTATTTTCCATAACTTGCACCTCAGTCCTTGTAAGTATTAATGTCCGATATGATTTTTTTTCATACAAGATATTCGGATTCCTCTTGCCTTTTAGAATGGCAAAGTGGCTTTTTTTCTTCTTGCCAGACCCGTGCCTCAGAGCAGTGCAGCCCCATTACCTGCTGTTGGCTAAAAGTCAGGGTGACAGGAGCTGGATGGGTAGGGATGGTGTGAGTGGCCAAGGTTGTCTTGTTCATCCCCATGGAGGAGAAGAAGGTACTAGGTCTTGGTACAAGGGCCCTCTGTTAGATTGGTGCTGGTTTGGGTATGTACCTCAAAAAAGAGATGCGCCATTTTTTTAATAACCGTTTTGTTCTTCCTCTTACTCAAAGGCCACTTAGCCATTTCATTTCCATTTATTTAAAGGGCAAATGTTCTGGTAGAGGTCATTGTCTGACCATCATCTGGGTAGGTGAGGTGTTTGTTCCCTGCCCTTTCCCCTTGGCCTGCAGATTTGGGGATCTGCAGTGGTGGATTGCAAGGTTTTTGTGTGCTGCTGCACCATGTGTGGGCCTCAACCAGATAGCACTGTTGCAAAGAGCCAGACCACCTTCCTCAACTATTTGGGCGAGCCTTTGACTGCCTTTTACACTCACTCTCTTTTGTCTTCTCTCTCCCCCTCTTTCCTTTTCTTCTGTGTCTCCTGGCTGGCTGTGCCATTATCTGGAATGCTAATCAAACTCTGGTCATCAGGAGCATGGTCATAGCTCCACATATTTTTTGCCACCAAGTAGATCCTGACAGTCAGACCAGGTGTGTAAAACAATGCCTGCAGTGGCAGTGTGCTCTCCTTTTGTCTGAGAACAAGGAGAATGTCATATGAAATGCCATGTCTGCCCTAGAATAATGTTTCCTGGTGGCAGGCTGGCACCCCTTACTGTATGGAAACAAAAGTTAGGGGCTCTGCATTAGCCCCTATTGAGAGATAAAGACTTCACTCCAAAAAAAAAAAAGTAACGTGGGATGCTAATGTCGTCTGGATGAGCAGAATGAATAGGCTGACTACTCATTGGAGGAAGCTGATTGCCATGCAGTTAAAAGGCACAACAGAAACAAAAGCTGCATTTAGTTTGCAGTCCTAGTTGATAAATCTGTGCACCCAGGAAAAACTTGCAGTGCAGTATTCAGAAATAAGTTGTGTAAGTTGTGGTTGAGAAGCCACCATTAAATTTGCAAAATAAATAAATAATAACGTGCTTGTAGCCCCATTACGTAGTATATACTGCTTTAAGTGCATGGAGTGCCCTTACCAGTCTGCATGTCAGTAGTCTGCAAGTGTACACGCTGTTTGCATAATCTATCTTGTTGCATCTGCCATTTTGAATTCATCACTAGGCTATTTCTCTTTTTTTTTTTTTTTTTTTTTTTTTTTTTTTTTGCAAATGTACAGTAATTCCACCACTTTGTTTTGCATGTACTAAACAGAGTAACAAAGTTTTAGTTTGTGATGATACTGTGGAAAAGAAAATTTGTAGAAGCTGTGTAATAGAATCCTTTTAACAAATGAGACAGAACCTGAGTGGCTTCATACCCAGTGGATTCTATGCTCTGCACCATAGGCTTTGGAAAAATAACACTCAGAACTGCAATTAGGCTGTTTTTCTAGTTATGAGAAGCTGCCCTGAAATCTGTGTTTGATGACCAAAAAGCATTCTAGTGCATTTAACAAACGCGTGAAACATTCTTTAGTGTTCTGTGAAGCAAAGCCAAACAATTGTGGGGTCCCGGTAACTTGTGAAGTATTACAGCAAAATTAAGACTGTACTTTTAATGAAGACGAGATTTTGTGCTCGCATTTGGTCAGTGTGAAATCGCTGATTTGAAAATTCAGACACCGTCACCAGCATGTACAAGCCACATACCTTCTCTTGACTAATCCATTGTCCTGCTTTACTAATCCATTGTCTTTCTTAATACAGGACTAGTCTGACAGATCCCACCAACCAGAAGTAAACTAGCTCTACACTCAAATTAATATTTCTCATTCATATTGGTGGTTCTGAAAGTAAAATGAAAGTATGTGAAGGCAGCAGTGAAAAAAGTGTTAAATATTCAGGTGTGTGTGGAGGGGGAAATCCGAGACTGCCTTTGAAGAAATGGAATGTACATCACTAACTTTTCCATTTCTGCTGCCTACAAGTTTCTAACACTGGTAGTAACTGTCCAACCTAAGCACTGCAAGAAAGTTTGCAGCAGCAGTAATTGCAATCCTCTGCCTTAACAGTGCCAGCATGCAGCACTGGTAGCAGTTTTTGTGCCTCTGCTCCGAGGGGAGTATGCTTCCCTGGCAGTGTCGCCTGTTCAGCTTCTGTGCTGCAGCAAAGCATCCAGCTCTGCCAGAGTTCTGTCATCTGTGAAGGCCTGGCCCTGGCACTGCCTCTATTCTGCTGGTGCTGTAGGGGGCACTGCCTGTATTCTGCTGGTGCTGTAGGGTAGGGTCCGGCTCTGACAGCATCTCCTTTTCTGCCTCAGTGCTGCAGCAGAGCATCCAGATCTGGGAGGGCTCTCTCTTCTGTGAAGGCCTGGCCTGGCAGTGCCCCCATTCTACCGTGGTGCTGCAGTGGAGGATCAGGCTCTGACAGCGCCACCTTTTCTGCCTCAGTGCTGCAGGAAGCATGTACACTTGTTAGTGTCCTCCCTCTTTTGCATCTACAACATTAATTGGTCCCATTTTTCTGCCTCAGTGCTATATTCTAGCATGCAGCAGTGGCAGCCTCCCAGTACTGTGTGGGGACCTCTGCCAGATAGCACTGCTGCACACCACAGACACACACCACACACTCTCTTTTTGTGTAAAAAAAACTAGTTACAAACTACGACTATTTATAGTATATTGCAACTGTCACACAGGAGACATCTTAAGGGAATTTATTACTGTTTATAATCTACACTAAGGTGGCGTAGAGGGGGGGGGATGTTTGATGAAATGAATGTTATTGGAAGAGAAGGAGTTTAGAGGAAGTAGGTGTTGGGGAGGAAAGAGAAAACAGTGGCTGCCAAGAGTAAGGCAGAAATATCTTTTTTTTTTTTCAAAAAAATGTGTAACAAGCAGCAGGTTGCAGTAGTTAATGGTTTATTTAAGTTAGGTGACACCTTTGTTGTGTAAGAATTTCTATTGTGATGGTATAGATGTGTTATTTCTGAGCAAATTTTAGGATAGTTTGTTTTGGAATGTCTTTCCAAATTTCTGACCTGGAAAATGTGTAACTGGTGGAGTGAAGTTTATTCAAAGGTTAGGGGTAGCAGTACTTGGGGATCTAAGGTTGTATGGTATGGTTCTTCCTTTAAGTTACTTGCAAAGATGGAAAATTTGTTTTGGTTGAGCAGTTTATAGTGCAGCACTGCTGTTTGGGTGATTCTCTGGTTTACAGGAAGCCATTTGGTCTTTGCAAAATAGGTAAAATTATGTTCTTTGTAGTAACAAGAGGGTTATGAAGTGTTTGAGGCAAATTCTATGATTAGGAGGCTATACTTCTGAGAGAAAGGGCTCCTTTGCCGATAGCCACTGTGCCTTCAGGTCAGCATAAGTGTGAAATTATTTTTCCCAGAAAAGGAATTTATTCAGTTTGGCTTTGGTGATTAGTATATGATATTGAAAGATGAGGTTTATGTCTGAGCAGATTCTCCAAATGTTTATGATGCTGGATTGGATTTATTAGTTTTTAGTTAGCTGGAAGATTATCTAATTTGATGATTTAGTAATCAGTTGAGAGGCTCTAACTCGATGCCCCTCTTTTGTGTTGAATATGAGATTGTGATTTGTAAGCAAGTTAGAAAAATGATGGAATGCTACATCACAACTAATGATGTCTTGGGGAAAGAAAGTATGGCCAATATTACTGAGCTCCCATGTGAGGACTCAAGTGAAACAGGGGGTATTGTTGAGCCTGTTTGTATTATGATCTGCCCCTTTTCTAAGGTAGAGGATTTAAATCATTGACTTACCTGCAAACTGCTACTTTAAGAGAATTTATTGGGAGGTTGTGGTCCATTAGCTAGATCAAAGACCTTTGAGGTTGGTAAATAATTTAGCCTGTCGTCCTTTGCAAAACATGAGCTTAGTATCATCTCTAACAGTATAGAGCAGCCATGGTGTGTCTACCTGATAAGAAGCCATTTTATGCTAAGAGAGGCTCGTATGTCTTGAATGTATTCTGAAATTGGCTGTATATTAGTTTCTCAAGAATTGTGGTACAGGTTGTTAGTGCATTATTCCAGGTGAAAAATATGTAGTGGAGGTGAACAGATTTAATGGATTTGACCTGATGGTTAGATCTGCGGAGCTATGGACAGAAACTCATGATATTGTACAACAAATTCTACTAAACTAGACACAGTGGAGACTTTGTATTTTCACAACTAGATCTTCAGGTTAGTATTAAAAAAAAAAAAAAAAAAAAAAAATCTGCAACTCCATCCATAAGTTTAACTCACATTACTGATTACAACAAATTAAAAAAAAAAACGTATTCACAAGATGCACAAACACTGAAACGACTAAGAAGTCATTCATCAATACAAAATATGAAAACAGATGTTTTAACTGTCTGCCTTTCAGAACAGACATACGTGACACAAATTGGCAGTTGTAGACCTATATATTCATTCTTAACTGGACTTTGCCTAGGAACCATTGCTTTGTTTGGAACTCATAATATTGTCCAGTTAGTGTCAACAGAAAGTATTCAAAATATAAGGAAGATTAAGAAAGTAAAATGGCTTTCTGTGGATCCTATAGAAGTAGCTGAGGACAGAAGAGTTTAAAGACTGTGGGGTTGGGGGGATATGTTAGACTGAATGCAGAATTTCAAAGATCAACCAGAAGAAAGAGGCTGTGCAAGTGTTAAAAAGTAAAAGAATATAAAATGGAAGATTGGTGATAAATTCTCAGGTAAAGAATGGACAGTATAAACAACAGTTAGAAAAGTCCTTAACAGGCGCAGAAGATACTGAAGTTTGCAGTAATATGCAAAACTATAAAAGAAGGATCATAATACCGCCTGATACATATGATTGTATATTCTGTTATCCAGAGTCAGACATAATCTGGAAAGCCAACATAAATGGGTAAAATAAAGCATTTCTGTTAAGACTGAGGGAAGTAATGGCATTGTAGTTGAATTGTCTGATACTACAAAGTGATGCTACTGAAGTGTTTCTCTGAATTTGCCAGCAAATTAGGAAAGCGCAACAGTGCCCATCTGATTGGAAAGGTCAGTTTATATTACAATCCAAAAAATAGCCAATGCTGGAAGTATACTAATATAATAATAATTTGAGCACTTTTTCACAGGCTGACAAGGTAATGTTCAAGATCCTGCAAGCTAGACTGCAGCAATATAAGGATGAAGAGCTGAGAGATGAACAAGTTAGTTTTGGAAGGAGTAGTGATACCAGAGATCAAATTGCCAGTTTTATTGGATAATAGAGGAAACAAAGTTCTAGAAAAACATTTAATTCTGTTTTATTTACTACTGTAATTGTTTTGGCTATGTGGACTACAACCTCTAGCAAGTTTTTGGAGAAATTGTGAGATCAGGTCACCTTATTTGCCTCCTGAAGAATCTTTCTCTGCAGAATAAGAAGCAATACTTAGAACCAAGTATAAAATAACTGAATTGTTTAAGGTTTGAAAAGGAGTGCAACAAAGATGTATTTTATCACTTTACTTAATTTTATATGTTGACTGAAAAAATCACCACAAGGAACAAAGAAAGGAAGCCGCTCCAAACATTATTTAATAATTCCAAACATTTTAATAATTTAGTGCTTTCGACCTAAAATGGTCTTTATCAGAATAAGTACAAAAAATGAATCATTTAAATACCATCTTTGCAAAAAATCGGCTCCGTTAATCAAGTTCTTAAAGTAATACTATAAAATATTGAACATTGCAGTGAACTAAATAAATAAAATGTATTTGCATATATCATGATGCTGTTTTCTATTCAGCACCACTTTTATAATTGCAATACTGTTCAGTCCTGGTGTGCAATATGCATAGAACTTTGATCTGCCATTTTAACTTTCTGTCCTCAAGCTCTCCCTTTTTGTCACCTTAAAGTCTGTGGTGACATGGTGAATTACACAGAAATAAAACTTTTTTTTAAAAGACTTGCACTCAACACAGTAATCTGTTTTTTGTCTTAATTTATGAACATCAGTATGCAATTATCTTTTTGATGTCTTTTGGGTTCCCATTTAATTTGTAAACTGCTTCACAGGAAGAGCAGTTGGGAAGGTATACCACATACCTGGAACCACAAGTAAAAAAAAAAAAAAAAAAAGCTGGCACTGAATACATTCTCTCTCTCCTGTTATCTAGAAAATAAGGGCCTTCCTGAATATACCTACGCTTAGAACACTGACACAAGTGCCCCTTCTTTGTCCCCATGCATGTCTTTTTGCCTTTCTAGATATGTCTTAACATTACTAGCTTCCTTCTTAATAAAATGTGGTCTTTTACGTACTACATTTTGAA
Source organism: Protopterus annectens (assembly GCF_019279795.1). Taxonomy (NCBI): domain Eukaryota; kingdom Metazoa; phylum Chordata; order Ceratodontiformes; family Protopteridae; genus Protopterus; species Protopterus annectens. The sequence continues at coordinate 124,753,962 of NC_056747.1, read as the reverse complement.
TTTCTTCACTGATTTCCAGTATTCTGCAGTTATTTTGGATTACTTTTCTAATGGCTTCACTGTCTAAACGAGAAAACCAAAGGCCTAGAACCCTGGGGCACTCCAATAGTGACTGGTCTCTGTGTAGTAATTTCCCCATTTTGATTTCCTGTGTCCTATCTGTGAGCCAGTTGGCAATCAATGCTGTGGGTGACATAGGGGTTTATTTATCCTTTCTACTATGCCTGTGTGGGGAATTGTGTCAAAAACGCTGACTAGGTCGAGGTATGCAGTGTGTACGATTTTGTTTTCATCCATTGCTTTGGTGACCTTTACCAAAAAAATCCACCAGGTTGAGTAATAATGACCTGCCCTTATCAAATCCAAACTGAGATGGGTCCAGTGTTTGGATGTTCCCTATGTCCTGATTGATTAGTTACATGAGACTATGCTGATGCTGGGGATTATAGAAGGCAGAAGAAGGGGACAGTAGAAACTAAAATGGATAGACAACTTTTTAATAAGTGATGAATATGCATTTGCAAGAACTTAAAGCAGTATTTGACAGATCTGGTGCTTTAAAGACCTTCTAAGACATCTGATTTAGCAAAACAAAAGTAATATGGTGATTGGAATGAAAGTCACTGGCTTTTAAAGGTGAAGAGGTTTTGGGAATAGATTTGATTTATAGCTGTTTTCCACTAGTCGAACATATAACATTTGATCAAGTAGTGGTTAGAAAGAGGAGTAAAAGGTTGGGGAAATGTAGTCTTTGCAAAGAGTAATAAATTAAGGTTGAAGCCCATCTAAACCACTGCTGGCATTGGTAGGTATTTCTTTAAGAAGTTAACATCTTGTGATTTCTAACTCTTTTTTTATAAAGTAGAAAGGATGAAAGCAAAGAGTGGGAGCACTGCAAATGAAGCTTGAACTTTGGTCTATAATTGTAGAAGGGGAGTGAATTGAAGCAAATTTCATTAAGAAAGTCGAGAGGAGTTAATGATTCCATGGAAAATGAGATTTCGTCATCGGAAGGTCAGCCTGTGATTTTTGATTATCTAAATTAGAACTTTCTGGTTATTTTGAAGGGTGGCTTGAGAGGACTTTGAAGCTGTCTTCATATTCTGATGACTTTAGTTTTGGCTGAATTTCTAAGAAAGAGCCCCCCCCACACACACACACACACACACACACACCCACCGTGTTTACAGATCTTGTCTTCTAACTTGCAAGATGCATTAAGCTCTTGATTGAGCAAATGTTTTGCTTTGTAAGCTGAGAATAGAATTGGCAAGTGGTAAGGCAAAAATATTAGGGCCTTATTCGTTAATGAGGTTCCCAGTTTTTACAAAAAAAAATTAATTTATTTCTGAGAGCTTTTGTGTGGTTAGGAATCGACCAGAATTTGAGTGTTTGTGATGTTAAGTGAAAAAGTGGCTGGGAAATCATACTAAGAGGAGGGGTAGGATCGAGAGTCGTGGGATTTATTTTATTGGTACTGGTGACAAGTTAAAGGCAGGGGTGATAACAGATTTTGAAGTTTAGCCTGGGGGGATTCTTTTTGGGTTGTGCGAGGTGCTGATTGTTGTCATCAAGTTCCATATTTGGGTGGAATTTAGGAGGTTGATATTCAGGTTTCCAGGGATGACCATGTCCTGTCATATGATGTTATATTGCCCTATCTCGCCTTCATTCTTACAATGATGGGTTCAGAGGCTCCGACTTGGCCGAATACATAGCTGAAAGTCTCAAACTTGGCTCGTGGCAAGTAGGTATCCCACAATGCAGTGGTGTAATTCCCCATATCTCGTTTGCTGCTTTATGAGGTTGGATGTGCTCATCTTGGTCGTGGCTAAGTTGTGACCAAATTTCTTTATTTTTCATATTTCCTGGAATACTGTTCGATTTTTATAATAGTTAGATTAACATTTAGTTATATCTAAATTTCTTGTGCTTTTTCTTGCGTAATAGTTGTAGTTTTATCCCCTTTGGTGCTGCCTTTGGCCGTCGTTTCGTAGGCCTAACTGTATCCCTTGTGGTTTTTGTGTCTGCCGTAGTTTATTAGAAGCTCATTTAAGTTAGAGAGCTCTTCGCCCATTTAAGTTAGAGGGCTTGTAGTTAGTGTGTTTTGTGTAGAAAATAGGGCCATTTGTTCGAGGCCCTATTTTACTCCCTTGTCTCTCACTCTCTCCTTCGTGTTTCCCGTAGTTTATTACTTAGTATACGTTTAGCAGTTTAATAGTTGAAACTTTTTTGTTGCATTATTGTGGTCTGATCTTACCATGTCTAAAGACACGAAAGAGAGGGAACATAAGCCTTTGGGCTTTAAAAAAAAATGCCAGAAGTGTTCACAAAAAATGCCGAGGATTTATGTTTTGTCATTCCTTCAGTGCAGGGGTTCTACAAGAAAGGAGAAACAAATTGATCCTTAAAGGGCTCTTAGTCGGCTTTTGAGGAAGCTATCCATAGCTCTTCTTCCTCTTCTTCTTCTCCTTCTTCCAAAAAGGAAAAATCCCAGAAGAGACCATCATCTGCAACGTCGGCTCAGAGCTGTCAGTCAAGTTACCAAAAATTTCTAAGGGCACTACCTCCTCGGCTCCACAGTCCTCGGAGCCGTCGCAGGTTATACTAATTGACAAGCCTGGTTCTTCGGTTCCAAAGTCCTCAGAGCCACAAGACACCTCTTCTCGGAGCCGGTCCATGGATATTTCTCCGACATTGAGATTTCCCATTCTGTATAGGTCTCGCTCTCCATCCCTATCATCCAGGTCTACCAGAAGCTTATCTGCTTATCTAAAGATTACGTGGAACGGGTGGGGCGCAGACTCTTGAAGTCACCGGCACTAACTAAATTATTCTCAGCTCTGACCCATTTGGTCTCGGAGCCTACTGTACCGATTGTACCCACTGTTGTTCCTCCTCTGAGCCAAGCTGGACCTTTGGAGCCAGAGTGCTTGGTACCACTTACTGTGGATCCGTCTATTCCGAGACCCCCTTCAGTGTTCACAGAGCCAGCTTCTGCTCTCTGGAGAGTCTGGGAGCTGGGGGGGGGGGGGCTCCCGGCCCTGATCATCTTGGGTGCCGAGCCTACCCCTCTGAGTGTTGGCCTGGGTTAGTTCGACTCCCACATCAGTTTCAGGTCTGATCTCGCTGGTTCTGGTGCCTTCCTCTGTCCCCTCGGAGCCGAGGGAGTCTTTTTGGAGCTGGTGGGATCCGTCTTTGAGCTGATGAGTGTTTTGTCTACCCATACAGTGCCACAGAAGGATATTAGCACTCATCCCCCTAAGGCACCGGCTACTGTCTCGGCACCACCCATTCCACAGGACAGCAGAGATCCAGAGCCTCAGGATCCCCCATTGGGCGAACCCCTCTCCTCCGAGGCCTCCCCAGAATATCTTTCTGAGGAGCCACCTCAGAAGAAAACTTGCAAGAGGAAGCACGTAGACTCCCCAGATGAGTTGGTCACTTAAGACCCTGACCTCAAGGAATCGGAAGGGTTCCCACGGTCGTCCTCTGATCATTTGCAGATATTCTAGAGATTCTGAAGCAGAGAGGCAGCTAGCAGGCCACCACCCCTTCTTAGGAGGAGTCAATGTACCTGAAGGCTTTTAGGTCTCAACCTTCAGCCTCCTGGGTGTCTCCGCCTTTCGATGAGCTAATGGACCTGGTTAGTCAAAAGGTGTGGGAGTCACCTGACACAATGGAACCAGCCCCTCGGAGGCCCAACAAATTCTTGTCAGCTCCTTCGGGAAAGGATTTTCTCACTAAGGGGGTACCTGTAGATGCTATGTTGGTGGCAGCAGCCACCAAGAAGGAACTTTCAGAGACATCCTCATCTGTTCATCCTCCGAACAAAGACTCTCGAATGGTGGACAGGTACAGGAAGCATGTCTTTTCATCAGCGACATTTTCACTCCGATCGCTGAACTACCTATCTCACTTTACAAGGCTACAAAGAGATCTCCTGAAAGAGCTAGGAGATACTCTACAAGGTACATTAGCTGTGGGGATGAATGAGAAGGTCTCCTCCAAGCTGTCCACCTTAAATTCCATTATCAACTCCTCCATGAGGCTGATATCCTATGCAGCTGATGGAGCGAGCAGGGAAGTGGGTTCCTGAGTTTCCCTCAGGAGACTCTCCTTGATGCGCTTGTGCAATTTAGAGCCCTTTGTCTACTTTTACTAATGCCCCTTTTGATGGTTCCTTACTCTTTGGACCCAAAGTAAAAGACACACTCACCCGATGCGAGCAGGAAGGAAAAACTCTCTGCCATTGGAGTACGTTTTTCTGTACCTCCAAGACCTTATTTTAAAGGTCAGAAGAGTGGGAAAATGTGGTTCAAAAGATCCCAGAGAGTTTTCCAGGATGCACGAAGTGATTCCTTCCCCAGGGGCAGAGGGGGAGATAACCGTGGTAGATGCTGCCCCAGAGGCAGAGGGGACCCGCAGAACCAGGGTGACCGCGATTCCTGTCGCGGATGCCCTTATCAACGCTCCTGAAAGGAGGCCTGACTGCTTTACTCTGGAGGCAGTCTGGGGCTGTTCATCCATGTACCCAGAAGCCTGGCAAACTATCGCAAGAGACAAATGGGTACTACAAATAATATCCAGAGGATAGTCCATTTCATTCTCCCATCCTGTTCCACAGACCAGAACAATCCCAGATGTTGCACCTGATCTAAGGGAGCAAGCAACTATAGAGATTCAAAAGTTGCTGCAAAAAAGTCATCCAAGAAGTCTCCAGAGACCAAATAGGATTCAGAACTTACTCGAGATTCTTTTTGGTGCCAAAAAGAACAGGGGACTGAAGACCCATATTAGACATAAACAAATTAAACAAATCTGTCAAGAAGTCAAAGTTCTGAATGGTGACATTGCAGTCTATACTTCCCTTTTTAGGGAAAGACGATTGGATGTGCTCGATAGACCTTCAAGATGCTTACTACCACATAAAAATGGACAAGACATCGAGAAGGTAGTTATGCTTCCGGCTGGGACACTACCAGTTTCGAGCTCTGCCCTTTGGTCTCACTACAGCCTTCCGTGTTCACCAAATACATGGCAGTAGTCATAGCTCACCTGAGACGTCTAGGATTCAGTGTTTCCCTATCTAGACTGGCTCCTATCTGCCACCACCAAGCATCTACTCCAGCAAGCCAGGTATCTAACGTTGGATGTTTGCACTCAGTTGGGTATTACAGTCAACTTTCAAAAATCTGCCTTGTTGCCCTGTCAACATATTACATTTATAAGCGAAGATTTAGACACCGTTTCCATGGTAGCACATCTTCCAACAGAAAGAGTTGTAGCACTCAGACAACAGATACTTTATCATCTCCCCAAGACCAAGGTAAAAGCAAAGATAATTCTAAAATTGCTAAGGACAATGGCTTCCACGATAACACTGGTCCCTCTTGCCAGAATGCACATGAGGATTCTTCACTGGCTGTTCTCCCAATGGTCACTTCAAGAACTTCCTGTGTCTCACCCGATCATGAAAACGAAGTCATTCAGGAATGACTTAAGATGGTGGATACACTCCAGTCATGTGACCATAGGGAGACCCTTTGTTCTACAACAACCCATAGCTACGGTGACCACGGACGCTTCCCAGATTGGAGGGGGGGGGCATCATCTGGGGAGAACAGTCCAAGGTATATGGCAAGAAAACGAGGTTTATTTGCATATAAATGTCCTAGAGATGAGAGCACTTCACAACTCTCTCCCTCTAGGGACAATTGCGATACAGTCAGACAATATGTCTGTGGTTTGGTACATAAACAAGCGTGGGGGAACCAGATCTTACCCCCTTTGTTGCGAGGACCTAAGAGTTTGGCAATGAGCAGTTTCTTCCCAGCACTTTCTAATAGCACCGCACATTCCGGGGGAAGTCCAGCGTGATAGCAGACAAGCTGAGCAGGGCACATTTAATGCCTCACGAGTGGTCTCTCAATCAGAATGTAGCGGAAATTATTTTCCGAACATGGGGTCTGCCTTGCTGCGATCCTTTTGTCACTCCCATGAATGCCAAGTGCCGTAACTACTTTACCATAATCCCCCATCTGGGGGAGACACCCTGAGACTCACTTGCTCACAATTGGCCCTCGGGAGTTCTGTATGCCTTTCCTCAGTTTCCTCTCTTACTCAGAATCATTTAGAATGTACAGTCCTTGGGAAGTAGGATAATTCTCATTGCTCCTTACTGGCCTCGTCAAGTTTGGTTCCCATTCCTTTTGCCTTATCTGCAGGAGAAGCCTTGGAGTCTAAACCTGGTTCCAGACCTGCTGACACATATGTCAGGGGTACTTCATCCTTCTCTCCACACCCTACAATTGACAGCTTGGCTGCTCCACTTCCCAATTTAGTCAGGGTTCAGAATTTCACTCCTACAGTTAAACATATCTTAATGTCCTCTCATAAGGCTTCCACTAGAAAACTGTATTCTAGCAAATGGAAAAGGTTTTCCCTTTAGGCTCAAAACAGGAACATTGATCTTTTCTCTGCACCCATCCATTCTATTGTTTGAATTTTTGGCGGAACTCTTTCAGCAAGGTTCAGCTGCAGCAACTATCAGAGTACAACTCGCTGCAATCTTAAGTTTCCACATTTGTGACCATCTCAAACTTAGTCTCACAGGCTGTGTAGAGCCTTCTTGAAAGGTGCCTTCTTATTGAGACCTCCCTTTAAGGAACTCCTTTCTCATTGGGATTAAAGTTTTGATTTTGTCTCTCCTGACGTTACCACCTTTTGAGCCCTCATCATCTTCGGCCCTCAAGTTCCTTTCCTGTAAAAACATTTTTTTGATGGCTATAACATCTGCTGGAAGAGTATCAGAGTTACAAGCTCTTTCTGTCAAAACCACCATATTTGATTTTTCATAAAGATAGGGTATCCTTGCAAACTAATCCATCATTTTTACCTAAAGTCTCTTCTTCAATTAAATTAAATCAATCTGTTGAGCTTCCAGTGTTCTTTCCTAATCGCAGCAACAAGGCAGAATACAAATTAAATCAACTAGATGTGCATAGACAACTCAGATTCTATTTGCATAGGACCAAAGTTTTTAGAAAATCTGACCAGTTATTTGTATCCTTTTCTGACTCAAAGGGTAGTTCAGTTTCTAAAACTACTCTTTCCAATTGGCTCTCAAACTGTACATCTATACCTCAAATAACAGAAATTTAACATTAAAAAATGATGGCTCATTCCACTAGAGCAATGGCTACGTCCTCTGCTTTTCAAGCCAGCATTCCTATGGATAACATTTGTGCAGCAGCTACTTGTACCACTCCTCGTACTTTTATCACACATTACAAAGTGGATTTGGCCTCCAGGGACAGGGTCTCCTTTGGTTCCATGGTGCTTAAAGGTGTACTCTCGTGAGCCACCCAGGAAAAAGGTGCTAGGGACGCTGTCCCATCATTGTAAGAATGAAGGCGAGATAGGACAACATAACAAAAAGAAGTTTTATGTACTCGCCATAACGTTCCATGTTTGTTGTCCATCTCGACGTTCATTCTTACTAACCCTCCCTCCTTCCCCCTGCCAAAGACTTCTCGTGGACCTGGTGGCTTTTTTTACTACCTTCAGGAGTTCGTTGTTTGTTTCTCTTATGGGTCATTCAGTAGTAGCAGCAAACAACATCTGGGGAATTATACCACTGCATTGTGGGATACCTACTTGCCACGAGCCAAGTTTGAGACTTTCAGCTATGTAGTCAGCCGAGTCGGAGCTGAGAGCATTGTAAGGATGAACGGCAAGATGGATAACAAACAAGGAATGTTATGGTGAGTACATAACTTCTTTTTTCATCATGTCCGTAAGCGGGGTGATGCATTTCTTTTGATTAGCTGTACCAGTGAGGTAAGCTACTGTGAGTATTATTGTGAGTGGGCTTTTTAAAACTAAGTTAATTTCTAACCAGTAATTGTTTGGACTTTGTGTTAAGGTTTTTTGAAATAAGGAAGAAAGTTCACCCAGCCTGTCTGTTTCCAGGCTTGGCATTGAAGGGGTATATGTAAGCTGTAGTAGCTGATTCATAGCATTTATAAGTGTTTGCTGTACCTGTTTCTGCCTGTTTTGTGAAAAAAAAAAAAGAAAAAAATATCTCTTGTTTTTCCTGCTTTACTAGTTTAGTCCAGTTTCAGAGTTGCTGATTCCTGGGCTTTGGTTGTAGTTCCTGTGTACTGTTTCCTTGCCTTATTTGGGGGAAGGGAAGCTACCTTGCTTACCAGTGGGAGTGGGAAGCATTGAGCTGCCTTTTGTCCAGTTTTGTGAGGTTTCAGCCAGTAACTAGTAGTTTATTGGTCGTTTTGGGCCAGTTTCTAGCTTTTTCCAGCCCCTGGTATAAAGCAGCTAAGCGTTAAGCGATTTAAGCGATTTAAGCAGAGCTGCCACTGTTGCACACTAGGGCAGTGCGGTTAAGCAGGTTTAAACTATTCGGCTACCTAAAGTCCACTCTTCAAATTTTCCCTTAAAACTACCTTCCTCGAACTATACTACTGATCAAATCAGCGTATCCTATAACTAAAAGATCAACTCTACTTGACTCCAAGTAGACTATTCTCTATCTATTAAACCTAGCACTTGCTCCTACAGTACTTATTACCTTGATACGGCACTCTTGTCATAGATAGTACCCCAAAAAGGCAACTCCCCATTTCTCGGTCACCCACGTCCCCCGGAATCTTTTTTAAAGTTTTTCGTCTACCCTTCTAGCATGTCGAGGGATCAGTTGCTAGTGTCCTCTCCTGCTCAGCTGGTGAACCTGAGAATATTGAGGCAATGTTTCAATTGCCTCATGTACACAGACAACCCTTTCCTCCTCCCACAAAACACAAATACATGCGAGAGATGCAACTATACGGCCAAACTGGAGGCTGAGCTCTCTCAACATAGGACTGGCAAGACCAGTCAGGAGGAGAAGGTTACCACACACACTATAGACCCAGTCTCACATAGTACCATTACAACCTCAAATCATACACATAAACACACAAAGACATACTGAGGCTCTGATCAAAAATCTACCAAAACAGCAGAGGCCACCAAAGCAGACACCCAAACAACCACCACCTCAGAACACCCGCAACACATAGACCTCACAGTCAGAGTGTCAAACAGTCACAGCCCTTAAGGCCAAACACAATGCCAGACACACTAGTCATTGGTGACTCCATAGTCAGACACACTGATGTCCCGCTCACCAGACTGAGTAAGGAGAAGGTCACAGTAAGCTGCCTGTCGGGCGCTAGAATCCGCCACATAACGCAAGCACTCAGGTCTCTCAACAGCAGGTACAAATATGACTCAGTCATTGTCCATGCTGGTGTAAACGACCTGAGGCGTACCTCCTTGGACTACATGAAAAGAGACATTGAGGAGCTCTCTGATTATGTAGCCCAGGCAGGTATGACCCTGACCTTGAGCAGTATCCTACCTTCACCAAGAATGATGCCACAATACAGAGATAAGATGATCAGCTTTAACAATTGGCTTAAACACTGGTGTCATTCAAAGGGGATCCAGTATCTGTCTGCCTGGGATGACATGCTGGACAAGCCACGCTGCCATGGGACGGCTTGCACCTGTCACCCTGGGATTCGGATATTGGCAAAGGCTCTTGCCACCCCATAGTGCCTTTTTAGGCAAGGCTCAAATTCTAAACCTACCACCCTAGAACACAAAAAGGAAAAAACTAAGGGTAATGCTGCTCAATGCCAGAAGTCTAAATCTCAAAATGCACGCACTCGAGGCCCTTCTCAGTATGGAGAACATCGATGTCTGTGCTGTGACAGAAACCTGGTTCAAGGCTCCTGAGAGCACCCCAGCTATCAGGTTTTACCTCATATCATGCGTTCCGGCCCCAAAATCCGGACAATACCAAGAAAGGAGGGGGGGGTATCCATATTCATCAAGGACACCCACACCTCAAGACTGGTGGCAACGCGATGCATCGGAGACCATCCAGGTGCAATTAACCATAGGCACGACTCCTCTGCAAATTGTAGCATGTTACAGGCGACCCTCACAAACTCAGGAAACTCACATGGCCTTCCTGAAAACACTAGAGGGATAAATGTATCACCAAACACCATCATACTAGGTGACTTCAATTACCCTAATATAGACTGGGAACACTACTCAAGCCCAAACACCCTAGCCCAAAAGTTCCTGGAATTCATAAACTCAAATGCCATGGAACAACTAGTCACCATCCCCACAAGAGGAGATAACATACTTGATCTCATCATCACGAACATGGGAGCACAATGTTCAACACGGAAGTATACCCCTCACTGGTGAGATCAGATCACAAACTAATCTCGCTGGAGGTCCTCATCCCACCCCACCTGAAATAAAAAGACCACAGTAAAGAACTTCTCAAAAGCCGACTTCACACTTCTAAAGACTAGTGTGGTCTCCTTTCAGGCCCCGAGCGGCGGAAAACAATACTCAAGCCGCTGAATCACTTACAAACGCCTTCTACCAGCACCTGCAGGACTGCATGGATAAGGCAATCCCAAGCAAAACAAAGACTCTTTGTACCAAAGGCAAGCGTCAATCTGGTGGACCCCAGCCATAAACAAACTCTACAACAAAAGGAGGAAGCTACTACAAGATAGAGCAAAATCCTTAAAAGGTAAGACACCCTTGATCACTATAAGTAAAAACTAAGAGCTCTCATAAAATCATCCAAAGCAAATTTCGAGAGAAAAATAGCTAAAGACTCAAAAGACAATCATAAGGCCTTCTTTAGCTATGTTAGAAACCTAGGAGGAAACTCCCAGATATGCTCAGAACTAGTTCAAAATGATGTGAAGATTACTGATCCTACAGACATTGCCAACATACTGGCTGACAGGTTCAGTGCAAACTTCTCCCCTCCCCAAAGGAGAGATATCTATACCAAATGAGTGCAGCCCCCCAAACATCTCCAGCGCCCAAGTGAGAACTGCTCTCTCCAAAGCAAAAAACACAGCATCCATGGGACCCGATGGTGTCCCCGGCTGTGTGCTCCACGAACTCAATGAGGAATTAAACCCACAGCTAGGACAGCTGTTTAATCAAAGTCTTACCTCTGGATACGTACCCAGGGAGTGGCGCACTGCAACTGTGGTCCCACTTCACAAAGGCGGTGCCTCCACAGACCCTGGAAATTACCAGCCCATTAGCTTGACAAGCCTTATCTGCAAAGCCATGGAGAGGATCATAATGGACCTCATAAATAAAGACATAGGGAATTTGCAGACTTTGGATCCAACCCAGTTTGGCTTTGTCAAAGGCAGATCATGCCTTTTAAACTTGGTTGTCAAAGGCAGATCATGCCTTTTAAACTTGGTTGACTTTTTCGAAACAGTCACCAAAGCCATTGATGAGGGAAAGGCAGTCCATACAGCCTACCTCGATCTGGCTAAGGCCTTCGATACAATACCCCACTCGGGTATCATTGAAAAACTCATCAGCTTAAATGTTAACCCATACATCACAAGATGGGTTGCAAACTGGCTGAGTGACAGAACCCACAGGGTCAGAGTTGCTGGCGCCATGTCAGACTCAAAGCCTGTCACAAGTGGTGTCCCACAGGGCTCAGTCCTGGGCCCACTCTTGTTTGGCATCTACTTTTCCAGTACAAGCAAACACAGGAGGGTTATGGCTGACAAAGTTTGCAGATGACTGCAAACTGGGCCATAGTAGAAAACACATCTGACACAGATATCCTTCAGAAGGGTCTCACAGAAAGCGGATAACTGGTGCCAGAGCCACGGCCTAAAGTTAAATGCCAAAAATGCATAGTCATACCCTTCGGGAAAAACAAGGTTACCCCTAGCTACCAAATAGGTGGCAATCCACTGAGCACAGAAGAAGTTATCAGGGACCTGGGGACCCAGGTTGATAGTAGTCTGTCATTCGACACCCATGTAGCTAAAGTAGTTAGGAAGTCCTTCTACATTGCCCACCTTATCATGAAGGGATTCTCATCTAGATCAAGGGAGGTCATAGTCTCCCTTTACTCATCACTCATCAGACCAATGATTGAGTACAATGCCCCATTCGAATGTATCTGACCCGACACTTGCAGCAGCTGGAGAGGCCACAAAAGTTCCTCACCAAAAGGATAAAGGGTCTCAAAAATCTGTCCTATGCTGCCCGACTGAAAGAACTCCAGCTCTATTCAGTCGCCACGCTTGCTCAGAGGTGACCTTTGCCTAACATACAAGGCCATGTCAAACCCAGATTTGATGAATATGCTTCACCTCAAAAATCTAGATCCATCAGAGCCACAAGGCGGAGACTTAAACCTCGACACGGCTATTAATAGGTCGTGCTGGAGGGATAGATTCATCACCCAAAGACTCCCTATGCTGTGGAACAAAATCCCGGTACATGTGAGGCAGAGCACCTCGCTGGCCTTGTTCAAGAGAAATCTTGACCAATGGATGGGAGATCGCAGATATACCCCAGGAATTACCTCAGTGTCACTGCTCGACAGAGGCACAGCAAAATAATGGGTATAGTTCCCCATACTAAAGGGGTGGCGTAAGCCACAAAACAATGGGCTAGGCTTATAAATGCCCTCGGGCAGATAGGTGACGCTGGAACTGGGAGCATATCTGTTTTTATCTAGAATCCAGAGACTGCTAGTATGCCTGGTTTATAGGTGGAAAAGGAGTGCATGTAATTGCTCAAGCTCCCTTAACATATTTGCACTAAGGAAGGCTATTTTGAGGGGAGTGAATGCAGAGTTGTGTGTGTGTGTGTGTGTGTGTGTGTGTGTGTGTGTGTGTGTGTGTGTGTGTGTGTGTGTGTGTGTTTGAGGTGAGTGAATGCAGAGTTGGGTGTGTGTGTGTGCGCGCTTGTGTATGCGCGTGCGTGTGTAGTTTGAGGACCTACATTAAATTAAGGGTAACCATGGAGAAGTAGGACATTTAAGAGGGGTTATTTGAATAGGTAATCTGAAACAGTTTTGAGTCACTGTGGGTGGAGAACTTTTTGAAGCCAGGATGTTTAGGGAAAAGGGGTACAGAAGGGAATGGACATGGGGACCATTTGGCTTATTCTGTTTTAAGGGGCTTGAATAGTTGCATAAATGTATGGGTATTTGAAGAGGTTTTTGGGTCCGAGACCTAACATAGAAACTGAATTTGCACCATTTCTAAGCTTCATTTTCTCTTAGTAATTTTGGTGATGAAATGTTTCAGGGGTGTGGAACAGAGAGTTACTATTCTACATTCCTACTTGATGAATCTGCTGCACAGCTTCAAGTTGCACTCAAACTGAACTGGTGACTGCAAGACGAACACAGAATCGGCAAGGAAAAGAAACCAGAAAGGGAAGAGTCAAACCATACATTCAAAAGTAAAAGGTGAAAAGACTATAAATACTCTTTATTACGAACTAGGATATCCTGCTTCTACTAAAGATGCAAATGCTTCCCTTCCTTCTTTTGATACATCTGAAACCCTTTCAACATTTCTGTTATCTTTCATCAGTGTAACAAATATAAATAGGAAAAAGGAAAGGAAAACATCCATTTTGGTCCTGGATGAAAATTAGTCTTTCCTTAACTACAGGAATGACCAAGCTGAGCAGGGATACATACTTTTTTTTTTTCCCCATGGAAGAGTCTTCGGACGTATGCATTTAAAAAAATAACAATGCCACTTGATCAGCTAAAAACTAGCAATCCCAACAATGTACAGCAAATACATGAATACAGCACTACCTTACATTATAGGAGTGCAAGTGAGAGTAAAATCCATGCAGACTGGTGACTGCATGCACTGTGAAATACAGAAATAAGGTTCTTGCGGTTATTGAAGATGGCCAAATCTTGGAAAGTAGATACATACCAGACAGTCAGAAATCTGTTTTGACCCACAGACTGAATTTTAAAACATTGGTGGGTATGCACTGCCCACTTTCATGCACCTCTGCAGTTTTCTGCAATAATTTTCAAAGTCAAGAAGCACTACCAACATCTATCTATTCTATTGTAGTTTATTCCATGTCTTAAAGCAGTCTGTGTTCATATATTTTCAGAATATGTGCAGGCTCACCTGAATCTCAGCAAGCTCTCTGGCTTGTAGCAACTTCCAAAAAAAAAATCATTAAACTGATTCTGAAGACTTGATATTTGAGCCATTCTCTGCAGTTTTGCGAGTACTGACCCCAACTTCATAATGCTGTGTTATGTAGCCATATACCTGTTCTAAGGTCTTGCCCTCAAGCATTTCATTTATGACTGTGTATGGCTGTAAGGATGCAGTTATCTCCTGCCCATCAGAGTTGTATTTCCAGCTGTACCCATTGACTGTAGTCCATTAAAGATGCGTACAAACCCGCGAATGAACTTTAGTCGAGCCTAAGGCATTAAAGATGCACACACATGCCCGTGAATGGACTTTAGTAAGGCCTAAGGCTACCAGGTAAAATAGTGTAATTGCATGTGCCTGCTAGGGTGCACAGAGACCAGGAGTGGGCAGATAAAAAGGTAAAACCCCAGTTGTCATTGGGTTGCCATGGTGTCCTCATGTCATGAATGTAAGAATATCTTCCTGTTGGCATTTGGAGGGAAAATAACCGGACCATAGTGATAAAAGTGGGAGATATGAAGGTGTTTAAAACGGACCAGTGACTAGGATGGAAACTAGGCACTAAAAATTTTTCTTTTTCCACAAAATGCACTATATGATATGGTTATGGCATTTCACGATATTACAGTAAATAGAAGTGAAGTGGATTTTGCATCGTACAAGGAAGACAATAGGTTTGTGCATTCTTTTGGGACAAATCAATGGAAAATCGAATAAAATGTAAATGTTAAATGAAACCATTACATATTTTAGGATACTGCTATATTAAGTTTTTTGAGTTATTAAAGTAGCATCAAAGTCCATTTTATATCACTTTCATTGTAAACCCAGGGGAATCTTCCACCAAACTACAGTAACAGAAACCTGCATAGAGAAATGCATCTGGTGAAAAGGACCACGAGACACCAGATTTCATCTATATTGCATGCATATGTAACACTTTTTTAGCAACAATAAGTGACGGTCCAATTCTAGACCTCCTGAAGTGAAAATATGAGATGAATCCTGGTGACTGCTGCAGAGACCATTGTCTGAGGAGATCATTTTAAAGGGCATGTGTTTTCATAGCTTTGTACTGGGTAAATACAGTATTCTTGTTTTACAGGAATACTCTTACTAAAATTCTAGTTCTGGTGTTTTATGGTGAGCATTCATGAGCCAAAGTCAGTTTTAAACTGCCCATCCTGTTGTAGTTGTCTGCCAGACTTTGCTTCTGTAAACAGTTTACATATTCATGCATTGCTCATTCCTTCATGTTATCAAGAATAAAAGTGTACAACAACAGAGAAACGATTTCACCACATTTGGTTTGAATGCAGATTTTGGGTAGATTATTTAGCTATTCTATTTATGCTTTTCTTTATCATCTTGGCTAACCAGACTATGCCAACTGACTCCAAAAAGGTCCCGTTTCAGTACCATCCTGAGAGGAGTTCCACAAATAACACTTAAAACATACAAAAATTACTGGTGCTGTATACAGATGATTTCCACAAGTGTGTGTGTGTGTGTGTGTGTGTGTGTGTGTGTGTGTGTGTGTGTGTGTGTGTGTGTGTGTGTGTGTGTGTGTGTGTGGTATAATATAATGTCAAAAAGATTGCATGACACTGATTGAATATAACTTGTCAAACAGCAAACAGTCAAACGTTTTTTTATATTTTTTTTTTCCTCCCTTGCAGGGGTTGCAGGCATCCCCCCCCCCCCGTTAATTATATATACCAATGATTTCATAGGTAGCTGGCAATGTATGATCAATTGCCTTTCAACAAAGTATGGTGGCTTGTATACTGTTTTTCAGATTACTATCAAAAACGCAACATTGTAAAGCACAAATGGTGATGTTAGACGCATATGCTCGACTCATGAATATTAAGTAGGTCCAAATGTCGAAGCAGCAACATTGACAACATTTTGTCAATATTAATGTTGACAGTTGCCATTGCCAACCATGCTTCGTGTCCCTTCTTTGTTTATGTCCTTATGAACTGATGGACACTTGTACATCAACCTTCTGAATGTTGCTTCTTCCATGTTCAAGGAGGTGCCTGTTGTTTAACTGACTTTCTCCATTTTGATTATAAACCATTTTATCAAAGAAATTTCCAACCACAGCAAGTATAATCAAAAAAAAAAAAATCTAAAAAAATTTAAAAATCCACAGCCAAGCAGCTGCAGACTTCAATTTTAATTTTATTTTAGTCTGAACACACTTTCCTCCAACCTCACAGATAAAGCCTTTGAACAAAATGTGTAAAGTTGGATCTGATTTGTTGCTACTTGTGTTTTTTGGATTAATGAATGAATTCATTCTTTCATTAATCCAAAAACCACGAGCTGCAACCGATTAATTTAATTTGTGGTTCATACACCATATTTGTCGGAACGCACTACATTTTGGTGTGTGTGTGTGTGTGTGTGTGTGTGTGTGTGTGTGTGTGTGTATATATATATATGTATGTGTGTATGTATGTGTATATATATATATGTGTGTGTATGTAATATGAGATTGCAGTATACATTGTGAACTCAATGTATACTGCTGTAACTTGAAATTGATGATTCATTTGTTGACGAGAGGAAGACTGCTTGAATGTTTTTATGGTGCATGCGGTATCTGTGCTTTCTTTTTCAGTCAAGCGTTTCAGTAATTTGTTTTGATTAAGATTCTTCGTGCGTAGATGTAAAACTAATGTGAAAAGTCCGGAAATTTTTTTGTATTTCTGTGAGAATGGGTAAGACCCTTGCATGTTTGTCACCCTTTTTTCTTGTGGTTTATGGCTTTTAAATTGTATACATGTGTTTTTATCCCGGTACTTGGTAAGCATGGCTACAGTGGGAGAAGATGTGAAACATAACCCACCAATAACAAATAAGGCAGGTCAAACTACTCAGATAATTTGCCCTCCAAAACTTCTTGTGACATTAAGAAAGTGTTTTTATAAGAGGATGTTAAGTTGTCTATCTCGCCTTCGTTCTTGCTGTTTGGGTTTGGAGCCGATCCTCTGCTCCAATTCGGCCATCTTCAATAGCTCGAGAGCTGTTTACTGGCTCGGGGCTACCCCTTATCCCATGATGTCTAGCGAAAGCTACCCAGATCTCATTTGCCGCTTCAGCTACGAGGTGTGTCGTTTCTGGCTCAGGCTTGTATACTTCTGTATATTTATACAATTATATTTGTTTAAACTTCTTAAAACTAGTATACTTTCCCTTATAGTTTTATTCTCTGTGGGTGTTTGTGGACATCGCTTCTTTCTGCAGTCCCTTTTTTCTTTAGAACTCATTTAAATTAGAGAGTTCTTCTCTCCCCCCTCCCTTAGGGCAGCCGTTTAACTTACAGGCTCTCCTTCCCTTCCTTTTTTGTTACTGTAAAAAAAAAAAAAAAAAAAATCTGTTGTGTTCGTTCGGTAGTGTAGAGATTTTTTGTCTGTCTGTGTTGTGGTACTTGGATTGTGTGTAGTGGTTGAGTTATGTCCAAGGATACGAAAGTTTCTGGCTTAAAAAAAAAGTGCGATTCATGCTGTCAAAAAATGTCTCTGACAGATGGGCACACTAGTTGTGTTTATTGTTTGGGCGCTGTTCACCTGTAGGACTCTTGTTCTATTTGCCACTCCTTTAGTCCAAGGGTCCTGCAGGAGCGCAAGAACAAATTGATCCTTCTGGGTTTATTGAAGCCTCAGGATTCACCGGCAAAGAGTTCTCAGCCAGTGAAGTCCCCTAAATCTGTTAAACCGTCGGCTCCACCTTCGGAGCCGACTCCTGTACTGGAACAACAGAGTATGTCGGTTCCAGCTGGCAATGACAAGACAACTTCTCAGTCGGCTCCATCAGATGTTTCAGAGCTGTCACTGAACCATAAAAAACTGAGGTCCCCTTCTTTAGAGTCCATTCACTCGGCGTCTGTCACCAGTATTACAAAGTGAACGTAGCCACCATTCTTCACACTCCTCTCGATCCTCTAGGCTTTCAGATCATGATGTGGAGAGAGTAGTAAGTAGGTTGTTTAAGTCACAGGCACTAGCTAAATTACTATCCAACCCACCTCAACAGGTATCTGCTCCAACCGCCTCTATTTCCATTCCTCCTCCGACGTTGGTGTGTGGGTAGTGGAACCGTCTGCTCCGATCACCATCTCTCCTTCGGCTCAGAATTCGGCTCCAATTACCTCGATGGTTCCTTTATTTATTTATTTATTTATTTATTTATTTATTTTATTTTACATTTGTTGACCGGGCTAGTCTAACTGGATATATGTCCATTTTCAGTAGAGGCCAGAGGAGAAAAGCTCTGAGACTAACAAGGACAGAAAAAAGAAACATTTATACAAATAATCCGCAAGAATTAGCAATTACAAAAAAATTGTGTAGTCCCCAAGGAAAAAAGTTAAATACAAGAATAATTACATGAGTAAACAATTGAATGCCAGTAAAATATTTTTTTTTTTTTTTGACAGCCAAAAAAGAAAAAAAAAATAGTTCTAGTTCAGTTTCAGTAAGCATAAAAATACAAAATAAAAATAACAATTTATATAAAAAAAAGCAAAAGGATATTTAATATCCATAGAACTTCCTTCTATTGAAGAATCTGAACGACAGGGCTCTCTCGTCGATTCCAAGGGGGGGGGGTGGCATCAGACCCTTGTCCGACCCTGTTCTCCCCCTCTGAGCTTTGGCACAGGTGAGCTTGGCTCCTACATCGGCCTCGGAGCAGTTGCCCTCGGCGTGGAGAAAGATTCCTATTTCTTCAAAACTGTAGCTTTCTCTGTCTCGAGGTCGGGACACCTTCAAGGTCATGCGGAGTGTGCTGTCCCCCGAAACAGCTCCACTACCACCTCTGTCCCTTATAGTGTCTGTGCCAACCTCTGCTCCTCCTCCAGACCCCAAGCGTAGGGAACCGATGCCCCAGGACACCCCATTGGGTGTTCCCTCTTCTTCCGAGGCCTCCCCTGAGGAGCCCCCTCGGAAGAAATGCAAGAGGAAGCACATTGACTCCCCTGAGTCTGTCACTTCAGATACAGACTTAGATGAATCTGAAGGGTCCCCGAGGTCCCCCTCTGAAGAGGTTTCCTTTTCTGACATCCTGGAAATGCTTAGGCAGAGGGGGAACTGGACTTCCGTAGCCCCTACCGAGGATGAGTCTGTACTTCTGGACGCATTTGGTTTCCGACCTTCCACCTCCTGGGTTTCTCTGCCTTTCGACCCACTCATGTCTGTGGTGGCTCGAAAGGCTTGGTCAGCTCCAGACACTGTGGAACCAACTCTGAGGAGACCTAACACGTTTATTACAGCCCCCCAGGATAAGCATTTCCTTTCCAAAGGTGTGCCCGTTGATGCCATGGTGGTAGCAGCTGCCACCAAGAAAAAGTTAGCAGAAGCCTCTTCATCTCTTCATCCCCCTAACAAAGTCTCGGACGATGAACAGATACGGAAAGCGAATGTTTGCTTCAGCGACCTTCTCGATGAGGTCCCTGAACTATCGGTGTCATTTTACTCATCTTCAAAGGGATCTCCTGAAAGAGCTTGGAGATGCCCTTCAAGATCCCACAGCTGAGGAAGTACAAGCCAAAGTAGCTTCCCAGCTGGTGACTCTTAATTCCATAGTCAACTCCTCTGTGAGGCTGATTTCCTATGCAGCCGATGGAGCAAGCAGAGCTGCTGGCACAGGTGTGGCCCTCAGGAGATATGCTTGGATGCAGCTGTGTCAGTTTGTGGAACCCTTTCAAGCATCCTTCACCAGTACTCCATTTGATGGCTCCTTTCTCTTTGGGCCTCAGGTGAAAGACACGTCGACCAGGTGTGAGCAAGAAGGCAAGACTCTCTCTGCCATGGGAGTCTTGTTTTTCCACTCCCTCTAGACCTTACCCCAAGGGTCAGAAGAATGGGAAGATGTGGTTCTGGAAATTCCAGGGGTCCTTGCCTGACACACGTGGTGATTTTTCCTCCAGAGGCAGAGGGGGGAAACAATAACAACAGATGCCACCCTTGTAGGGGGGTCCGCAGAACCAGGGTGACAGAGAATCTTTCTCTGGCAAGCCCTTCCAGCATCCCTGAAGGGTTGCCTGGCTGCTCACCTCTGGAGGCAGTCGGGGGAAGAATTTCACTGTACCCAAAAGCCTGGCAAAATTTAGCAAGAGACAGATGGGTACTTTCCATTACATCCAGAGGTTACAAAATTCCCTTCCAACAATCCCCCTTACAGTAAAAAAAAAAGCCCTTCCAGATGTTCCACCCAATCTGAGGGAGCAAGCAGTCATAGAAGTTTCAAAACTGCTAGAAAAAATCACCATTCAGGAAGTCCCCGCAGACCAGCTCGGATCCGGAACTTACTCAAGATTCTTTTTGGTACCAAAAAGACAGGGGACTGGAGACCGATTCTGGATCTCAGCAGACTAAACAAATCTGTACAAAGAGAAAAGTTTCGGATGGTCACGCTGCAGTCCATTCTACCCTTTCTGAGTAAGGACAATTGGATGTGCTCGATAGAACTTCTTCAGGACGCGTACTACCATATCAAGATGGACAGACGCTCCAGGAAATTTCTTCGCTTCTGGGTAGGTCATTACCAATTCAGAGCTCTGCCCTTTGGTCTCACCTCAGCCCCCATGGTGTTCACCAAGTGCATGGCAGTCACTGCTCACCTGAGCCATTAAGGATTCCAGGTGTTTCCATATCTAGAAGACTGGCTCCTCACTGCTACCACCAGGCATCAACTCTTACAAGCGCTGGATTATACAATCACATCATGCACTCAACTAGCCATCACAATAAATTTCAAAAAATCTGCCTTGTTGCCCTGACAGTCTATCAATTACATAGGAGCAGAATTAAACACAAGGGAGATGTTTGCAAGATTACCACTGGAAAGAGTTTCCACAATTCGTTAACAAGTGTTAATCCTAATGCAGAGCAAAAGGATTCAAGTCAGATATGTCCTTCAAGCTCTGGGCTCCATGGCAGCTGCCATTCTTCTAGTTCCATTAGCACGTTTCCACACGAGAATTCTTCAGTGGCTTCTTTTCATGCAGTGGTCCTTTCAGGAGCTTCCCATGTCTCACATGATCCTGATTACAGAAACATGCAAAAGTCACCTGTCTTGGTGGATGGGCTCCCCACTAGTGTCTCAGGGCAGACCTTTCATACAGCCTCCACCGGTAGCCACAGTGACCACGGACGCCTCCCTGATAGGGTGGGGGGGCATTATCTGGGCAGGACAGTCCAAGGCACTTGGCAACCTCACGGGTACCATCTGCATATCAGTGTCCTAGAAATGAGAGCCATGCTTCTGGCGTTGCAAGCCCTTCAAGACTCTCTTCCTTCTGGGACCATTGCAATTCAAACAGACAACATGTCAGTGGTGTGGTACATCAACAAACAGGACGGAACCAGGTCCTACCCCCTGTGTCGAGAGGCACTCAGACTGTGGCAATGGGCGATTTCCTCCCAACATTTTCTGATTGTGACGCACATCCCTGGGAGATCCAACATCATAGTGGACAGGCTCAGCAGAGCTATTCTCATGCCTTACGAGTGGTCTCTGAATCAGGAAGTTGCGGATCTTATCTTCCGCAAATGGGGACAGCCTTGCTGCGATCTGTTTGCCACCCCTCTCAACAGCAAATGCAGCAACTACTTCTCCCTTCTTCCGCTTCTAGGTCACATACCCAGAGACACTCTAGTCCATGATTGGCCTCAGGGACTCCTTTTTGCTTTTCCTCCATTTCCCCTAATACCAAGACTCCTACAGAAAGCAAAATCTTTGTGTTGCAAAATGGTCCTCATTGCCCCTTATTGGCCTTGACAGATATGGTTTCTGTTCCTGCACCCCTGCCTTGTCGATCAGCCCTGGATTTTGGACCCGATTCCAGAGCTTCTGATTCATCAATCGGGTAGGTTGCATCAGTCCCTCCAAACACTCCAGCTTACAGCTTGGTTACTCCAATTCCAACCTTAGCCAGGCTTCCCGGTATCTCCCCAGCAGTCCGTGATATTATCGTTTCCTCACATAAGTCTACTACGAGAAAAACGTATGCTAGTAAATGGAAACTGTTTTCTTACTGGCAGAGTCTAGAAATGTGGATCCTTTCTCAGCCCCAGTCCATGAAATTCTTGAATTTCTAGCACAACTTTTTCAGTCCGGTGCCACTTCCGCTGCTATTAGAGTACAGTTAGCAGCCATTTCAAATTTTCATATTGGATTGTTGAATTCTAGCATCATGTCTCATAAGCTCTGTAAGGCTTTTTTGAGAGGAACCTCTCTTCTTAGACCTCCAGTGAGAGATCCTTGGGATCTATTTAGTCTTAACTTCTTAATTTTGCCTCCTTTTGAACCGGCAGCATCATGTTCCCTTAAGTTTCTGTCTTGGAAGACACTTTTTCTGGTTGCCGTCACTTCAGCTAGGCGTGTCTCAGAACTTCAAGCACTATGTGTTCGCCCTCCCTACCTAGTGTTTCACAAGGACAGGGTTTCTTTAGGAAGAATGGATGGATTGGTCCTCAAAGTTTGTTCAGTGAACATTTTAAATCAATCCATAGATCTCCCAGTGTTCTTTCCCAATCACAGCAACAAGGCAGAATACAAGCTCCACCAACTGGATGTTCATAGACAATTGCGTTTTTACCTTCATAGAACTAAAGAACTAAGGAAGTCAGACCAGTTATTTCTCTCTTTTATTCCTTCAACAAACGAGGCCTCCCAGTTTCCAAGGTGACCTTATCCAGATGGTTATCTTATACTATTACCTTTATTTACCAGTTACGGAATAAAGAGTTACCAGCTAAACCAAAAGGTCATTCTATCAGGGCATTAGCCACCTCCATACCTTTTCAGTCTAGGTTGCCCATAGATTCAATCTGTGCAGCTGCCACGTGGGTAAACCCTCATACCTTTATATCTCATTACAAGGTGGATATGGTCTCCCGGAGCAGAGCTGACTTTGGTTCCACTGTTCTGAAGAGTCTGTTCCAGTGAGCCACCCAGGATTGAGGTGCTAGGGAAGCTGTCCCAAACAGCAAGAATGAAGGCGAGATAGACAACTTAACATAAAGAAGTTATGTACCTACCATAACGTTTCATGTTAGTTGTCTTCATCTCTCCTTCCATCCCTCCTTCCTCCGGCCTAGTGGACTGAGAGGAGTTCTTGTTTTCACTGGCTGAGTATTTTTTTCCTTATTGTTGTTCTGGCCAGGTTTTTCGTAACCTATTCTATAATTTAGATGTATTGAATAACCAGTTTTTAGATAACTGGTTTTCTCAACTTATGTCTGGGATTAGCTATTACAAACGAGATCTGGATAGCTTTCGCTAGGCATCATGGGATAAGGGGTAGCCTCGAGCCAGTAAACAGCTCTCGAGCTATTAAAGATGGCAGAATTGGAGCCGAGGACAGCAAGAACGAAGGCGAGATGAAAACAACCAACATGGAACGTTATGGTAGGTACATAACTTCTTTTTAATGCCCATGTGGGGGGACTTCACTGCCAACATATGTTTTACTTACAGCGCAGCAGTCACACACTACAGGGAAAAGGAAAGTACCCTAAAAGGGAGAAAAAAATTACTCTCTCAAATGCAACCTTTCAATGCTTCAAAGTGCTGTAAAACTATTCTGGGAGTTTTATATGGAATCAAGGAAGTACAAATCCAGTTGATGATTCACTGAATGGTAGGACTGCCTGTTAAGTACTTGTCTCCCTCCAGGCAGTTTGGTAAATTATTACCTGAAGAAATGCTTCTCTTCCTTAGGACTACACTAGGACTAACTGCATTGCAGGTTTTTTTTTTTTTTTTTTTTTGGTAGAATGTTTGTTTGATTCTGCATGAAGTATTTATTCACGGACATATTTGTTTGCATCTGAAGATGGAGCAGAAGGATTTTTGAGGAAGGGGGGGTTCGTGGTGGTATGGCACACCCAACTTTCACTGAGATGTGATTCTGAGCAGAACCATTCCACCTAAAGAATAAGGATGGGGAAGGCTTGTCTGCTTTTTTTTTTTTTGGGGGGGGGGGGGTTGTCAGATGTGAGGCAGTACAGCTCACTGATTGGATGTAGTGATGACGCTACACGCTTCCAGCCATAGATAGACTGGTAAAAGACAGTCAGGATGCACTGATCACTACCAGTAGATCCTTGGGAATTTTGTGTACACACAAAACAGGTAATGGTAACTACAGCTGCTAGTGTCTGACAAGTGTTGGGGGCTGGTAAGCTTGTAGGAACAACTCGTCTTGACATTTGAGAGTTGGGAATGACTACTATTTCTAGTGCAGGGGGTCAGGATCATGGTGTAGAGTTCTAAGGCCTGGAAGGCTGATCCAGAGAACTGGTTTTAACAAGATTTGGTAGATGAATTGTTATTGTGGATTAGTTCAACACTGGGCATGTTCATGAATATGGTACTACAGATCTTGTATCTAGAGGTGGTGGTAGTTACTTAAATGTATAATAGCTAAAAAGGGAGAGACTAATATCAGTGCATCTAATCTGTGCAAGAAAAATAAGTAAAAAGCTTCTGTAAGGGATTTGTGAATACAATCTTTGTTTCTAATCTACCATTGTCGCTTAAGGTTTAAGGCAGGTAGGCTCGTCATGTTAGGTCCGTCACTGTTTGTGGTTCTTGACAGCACTGATCTAATAGAATATGCAGTTGCAAAAGTACCTCACGGTGGGCAAACATAAATGTGCAAGAGGGTTGTTCAGTTGTTTGCTATTAAAAGGCACTGAAAGTATTAATGTGATGTCTGAACCTTTCTAACATCTATGAACATTTTTTTAATTTAATTTTTAAATGTCAGTACTCTTAAATTTGAAATTTAAAGGCTTGAGTCTTTCTGTCAGGCTTTATTTATAAGGTGCTGCCATGCCTTCCTATAATTGTTCTTGACAAAATGCTAGAGAGTATATATGAATAAGTTGCTTATCATTGTGTGTATGACGGACCATCTTTGTTTTGGTTAAGGTAATGGGTGAGGTATGCTGCTATATGCTATGGTGTCTGTGCCTTGAGCTGTCTCACTGGTGGTGTAGTGAAATCTGTCTCATGCATATTCTATATGTCATCCCAGATGCAGGTAGTGTTCTCATGGAAGTCATTTATTCTTTTGTTTCTCCTTTTTAGAGATATCTGACTACCCACTTCACTCCTTTTTACCATCTGTTTTTCATTACTGATGTGGCTGTGAACCCGGGCCTATGTGAATGCTTACTGCTACCCCAGGCTCATCTCTCTAAATTGCACGTTCTTTTTTTCAAGTCCCCCTCCCCCCGACTCCAGCATGCACAAGGGCACACAGGCGTGCCTCCTAATGCCTTTTGAACCCATGAAGTTATTACATTTTAACAACCTGTCATTTATCTAAAATAAACTTGCTTTGCCTGCTAATGTCATACTTGTTTTTTCTTTTAGGTTTAAAATAGTGAACTAGTGTTTTGTTTCTTATAGTCCACTTTGTAGTGTCCATATGCATTAGCTTTATTTATTTAATGAAAGACTAGGCAGTTTATAGGTGTTGTGTTCTAAACCTTTGGTAATGTGAGAGAAGAATGTTTATATCAGAGTATTACAGTGGGACTTGGGACTGCACACTGATTAAATTAAAATGAAAAGAATGTAATGTGACTAACTAAGGGAAGTACACTGGTGCTGCAGTTTGCCATGATGCCTGTGTATGGTTTTCTTTGTATGTGTGTACTGTGCCCTGTCTAGAGTTTGCATGCCCTCTGCATTGGTTTCCCCTTGGTACTCCAATTTCCTCTTGCATCCTAAAATTGTGAATAGATAAATCTGAGGTCTTCCAAACCTGCCTATACTGTGTATATAGTTTATGTATAATTTTTTCGGAGTCCAACAAATTGACTGGTTTTCCATCCACTATTGGTCCCATGCCTTTTATCTGTTGCCTGCCAAGGCAGAATAGAGCTCAAAATGACCGTCCGAAAACAGCTGATTACAGTTAATTTAACCTGAATGTGAGCCACAGCTACATGTTGCCCTGCTGCCTGCATAGCATTGCATTCATTATCTGATCACTGCTGGGGCCTGCTAAGGACTTTCACTTTATCTGATATGGAGTACTAGAAAAAAAAAAAAAAAAGGTTAACGCTGTTCTCCTCAAGTTACATCAGTGTTAATGTAGTGTGATGGCTGACTGAGGTTGCATCATAGTTTGTACAGCCATGACATGCCATAACACACAAGTACTTGGCAAAGAGAAAAGATCTAGTCAAACTCCCCAGAGGAAAGAATTGCTGTCAGTTCTCTTTGCATAATCTTTTTTTTTTTTTTTTTTCTCAAAACCTTTCAAAATATGGATGGTAATTTCTTGACTAAGTAAGGTAATTTGGGGGGTTTGGGGAAGAGGTTTAAAGAAGCGTCAAATGTGCATAATCTCTGTCTGACATACTGAACGGTAATGCTGACTACACATGAATAGACTGCACAGATGAACAGAATTTTTTTTCCTGATCCCTCCTTTTGAAGTGGATAACGACTGTCATTGTTCGACACTTGTATTACTCCCTCCTTCCCTTCTTCACAGGCTTCTGATAGTGACTGCCGTGCCTTATAAGGGAAGAGTTAAGGTTGTGTAAGCACTTGCAGTAAACACATTTCTCATTGTGTTGCTAAGCAGTCTGTAGATAATACTAGCAGTGTGTGTCGTGTAGTTTGCAGGAAAGAAGGCGTTCCCTTTATAGAAATTTTCCAGTATGTCTGATACTGTTTCTAATTCACATTGGGTACAAGTACAGTGCATATTTCCTTGTCTGGTTTATGTTCTTAATGATCCTATATCCTTTCAGTCATACCAGTCTTTGCTGTTGTGACTCTTACATGAGGGTCGATTTGCCTTCATGGTTTTACTTTTTTAGCTCTAACCAGGAAGGTTATCACTGTCAAGTTTTCACTTCTAGTGTTCCCACAAGGCAGAAGCTGTATAGTGTTAATGTTTTATAATACTAAAAATGTGCAAAATGAGCAGGTGGGGCTGCATAGTGTCCCAGATTACTTTCTTGATTGACCAGGTGGAAATTTGCACTACATAGGAGTGAAATAAAATATTGATAAAATGCCCCCTCTAGGATCTGAAATTTATTTACTAGTAATATGCAGCTTACATGGCCTCTCTGCTTGCTCTTTGCATCACTGTTTCCAAAATCCATATCCAGGTCTGTTGGCATAAAGAAATAGTCTTGTGTCCCAGGTGACCTAAATTTGACTAGTGGCCATGACATCTGCAGAAGCTGGTCTGGGTGTGGGACGAGGAATGAGGGGGCATAGCCTGCTCTGTCGCTCTCAGGGGAAAGGATGTGAGAGATACATCAGCATGGTGGCTATAAATCATCCGTGAATCTGAGGACTGTAACAGAGTGAGCTGCAGCAGGTGATAGGGCAAATGAACCTGTAACAATGTACATGAGAGCATCTCCTTCATGACAATACTGAGTACCTGTTGGCTGATTTTCAAGTTGCACATCATGTGGGAGTTTAAGCAGTTTGTTTGTCATTGTAGGCAAACTCTAGTCCAAGAAGGTCAGCTGTTGGAAAAGAAAGGCAAGGACCTGTGCCCTGAGCTGGTTACAGCTTCCCTGTATTTACCAATACCGTGCTTATTTTCAAGGGTTGCTAAAAAAAAGTCCAGTACTTCATCTCATTCCTTCTAGAGGCTATTAACTATCTTTTTTTTCCACTAATGCTTATATACTTATTTTGTTAATGATTGCTTAATTAGTCTCTTCAGTTAAATGTGTGTCTTGCAGGGTGGCATGCTTAAGGAACTTTTGTACTTTGTATACTGTTGTTTGGTGTTGCTGAGTGTAAGCTGATGCCAGTACTTAATAGACTTCCTAATGAAAGAGAAAGCAGAGTTCTGCACTTGGCTGTGAAGAAGTTATGCACTTGTTCCTGCCTTGCACACTGGGATATTAACTGCCAAATTCAAACAAGCGCCTGTGCAGGAGCATCAGATAAATTGAGGTGATTGTGTCAGAAGTGTTTGGTGTGCAGATTAACTCAGACTGTCTTAATAGTTGGTAAATATTTCACTAAATACCAGTGTCTCCAGCAGACAATAGCATTTTGGGCCATAAGCATAAGATACTGTAGGCTTACACTTCATTCATTATGAGAGGACATGAAGGGCAACTTCTGGACAAGGGCTTACTTTTTAACCCTTCCTTTCAGGAAACCCTCAAAAAGCTTGGATCTTCCAGGGGTAATGGGGTAATGCTGGAATTTGTGAATCATTTATCTCATTATGGAAGTTAACCCCCTCCACCACAGAAATCATCTGGCTGGTATTGACTGTGAATGATCTCAACCCTCTCCTTTCTGCCTCCCCCCACTTCCTTCCCTGCCTTTTGGAAGGAGCACAGACTATTAATTTTAGACAGATTTGGTTCAAATTAGCAACAGACAGATGAGGGTGGGAGAAATTTGAAAAATACAACTTGGAATGTAGAACAGTCAGTTTCATTCATGTGTGTGCCTATAGTCTTTCAAGACTAATCACACTTCTCACACTTGGTGATAGACAACTAACTTCTTGTAGGCAGTAGAGACCCCTCATAAATTGCATGGGAGAGTTTTTTTTACTCCAGGCTCTTCCTAGTCTGGTCCCTACAGACCTAGTTACCTGTTACTGTGCAAAAGTGGTTCAGCTTTAATATTGTTTTATTTTTATTTTTGCCCTCTGAATTTGGTGCACTGTATTCTAGGATAAACAGAGTTGGCTGTAAGGCTATGCAAGAACAATCATATTTTGTCATGATGAATTTCTTTCCTTGAGGAAATGGGAATGAACAATGAACATGAGTGGGGGATCATACCGTTAAAGAGGGGTAAAGGGTAAATGGTAGTTTGCAGTATCTCAGATGGTCATGCCTAGAAGTAGGCCAGAAATGTAATACTGTTAAAGACTTTAATGGACAGGGATGCATTTATTTATTGCAGAAGGCTTGTGGTTAAATGTATACAAAAAGCTTGCTCATGCCCTTTGACTAACAGACCTTAAGATGAAATCACATTTAGTTATAGAACAAAGCAATCACTGGGGTGAACAGTTTGTTTGCAACAGTGGCTGAATAACTTAAACAGTGACTAGTAAACATTCTGAAACCATATTAATGGCTAGTGTGTGTGTATACCTTGAGGAGCTGGCACTTATTTGATGGCTAGTTTAGGCAGATAAGTATGCATAATTGGAGAATTTGCAGGTAAGGAGGAGGCAACATCTCTGAGGGAGCAGGGGAACAAAAGAACCAGTCATATGGCGTTCCATTTCACTGTTGCAGTATTCATTACCGATCTGACGTTCGGCCAGTATACCAAAGCCTTAAGTTGGTTTAATGTATGCTGTGCATCACCCATACGCTCCTCGCATAGCATAGGGCATAAAGATGACGTCTGGACTTACCATCCTCAGAACTTCTTTGCTGCCAGTCTGAATACCCGTTCTGTTGCTGGTTCACCGAGCATTTGCAGATATGTGCCTCTTTGGGGTTTTTTTTTTTTTTTTTTTTACTTTACTGGTCTTTCTCTTATTGTTGCTTGTGGGGTTTCATGTCATCTAAGGAGGACTAAGTGCCAGTGTAAGAGACAGATTCCCCTTAAAGACCACTGCATGTCTGTTTAACCTTGGCTCCTCATACAACTATACATCTTATTCCATCTGTCAGGCTTTTGTACCTAAAATCCTGCGTAGTAGACTCTCTTCTTTGGTGCTTTATCTTAAAAACCAGTGTCCTAAGCTTGTCAAGAAAGACATGGTGGAGGGAACTTCCTGCTGAGAGTGACAGCTGTTAGTGAAGAAGGCCAAGAAGCCTAGACTAGAATCTTCTCTCCAACCTCTGCTGGACATTTCTGCTAAGGTGAGTGAATGCCCAGAGGTTCACCTGGCTTTGTTGTTGGATTCCTCTCCCACACCCAGGTTGGCTGCCATCAGGGATCCTACATTATGCATGTCCAAGGAGGTATTGCAGGCATCCATTGTGGACATTCAGGGGGAGCCACCGTTAATTTGCCTCAGAGAGACATAGTGGTGTTCCCCAGATATTAGTCGGAGAAGAAATACCAACGACCATTATTGAATGCCATCTTGGATCAGAACCTTCCAAATTGCTATAAGGCAGACGTCCGACTGAAGAAAAAGCAAAAGACTAAACATTTTTCCTGCTCCTAAGGATCCACAGAGTGAATGTTAGGCCTTCACTATGGGCTTGTTTAGTGCTTTGATGACATTGCAACCTCCGGTCCCTCTACACTTTGAAAAAGACCCAGGGAACAGGATTCCTCTGAGGAGGAGCTAGATTTGGATGAAGAATCCTGTGCTTACTCTTCTCAGATTCTTTCTCCTTTGGACTGTGGATCTGAGGAAGAGGAATTTACCAGTCCTGATACTCCCTTTTGAAGAAATTTATTTTGGGGGCATGATCTTGAGTGGGATTGTGCTCAGGTTTCTGAGGTTCATAAAAGATCTGAGTTGTTTCAGATAAATTCCTGTAAACCTTCTGCTGTGCCTCCTATTTTGGCTGTCTTGTTGGATGCATTTTCAAATGCATCTAAGGCTCCAGACTCTGTACTTAAAAATGTCCTTCTGATGAACTCTTGGTGGTGTCTGTTAGCTTCTGACGAGAGCTTCCTTCCCCCAAGTTATTGCCATCTGATAAAGGACCATGGAAATGTTAGGCAAGAAGGTTTGTACCTCTGCTACCTTGTCTTTTAGGGCTGTTAATTATCAAATCCATATGTCCAGGTATTTGTTGGCTCTCCTATCTCAGGCATATCGGGTTATTTCTGATCTTCCAGGCAGAGGGTAAATCATCTGCCTTTTCCCTGTTAGGGACTTCCACCCATGTGGCTTGTCATTTCATCAAGTATAGTTATGATGTTGCAGATGCTTCTTCTAGGGCTGCTGCTTTTGCCTCATTGATGACGTATGTTTGGCTTTGGCTTCAGCCTTCACCTGATATTAAAGCTAAGTTGATGGATGCATCTCTTGATAATAAACACTTGTTTGGTGAAGCTACTGCTGCCATGTTTTAGATCCCTTCAGGATAAAGGCAAGGCTTTACAGGAGCTTAAACAAGTGTTTATTTCTCCTGTGCCTAAATTTCAGAGAAACTCCCCCCAATAAGCTAGCCTTTGTTCACAAGCAATCTCACCCTCCTCCTAAGGGTAAGAAGGGTGGCAGGCAGGCTACTCAGACTTCTGTGCTTCAGAAGTCTCCTTTTGCAGATAAACCAGATGCTCTCTGATAGTCCTATTCTTCCCAGCCACTTTCCTCTTTCTCTTGCCTTTCCCTCTCTTGCTGCTTGGCTACAGGTATCGCGATTCCTGGGTCTTGTCCATTATTCGCCAGGAGTATTTCATGGTTTGGAAATCCCTTCGTCCTTTTATAGGTATTTCTCATCCCCCTCTGGAACACCTCTCCTCCTGTCCAGGGGTGCTTCAGGACCTTTTGACTCAAGGTACTATTCAAGAGGCACCTGTGTCCCAAAGGAGGAGGGGCTTTTACTTCAGGATGTTTCTAGTACCCAGAAAAGAGAGTATTTTGAGACCAATTCTAGACCTTCCTCATCTAAACAGTTTTCTGAAGGTGCCCTCCTTTCAAATGTTATCCCTTCAGACTTTGTTTCTTCTTCTGCTTCCTCAGGTTTATATGGTGCCCCTGGATCTCAAGGATGCTTATCTTCATATCCTGATCCATCCCTTTTTCAGGAAATTTTTGTTTCTCTGTTGCTTCATGGCATTTTCAGTTCTCTACTTTGCCCTTTCTACTGCCCCAAGGGTATTCACCAAGCACCTAACTCCAGTGTTTGTGTTTTGCAGGATTCATGGGATCTAAGGATTTCCTTACATGAACAACCTCCTTTTTCAGGCATCCTCTACAGAGATCATGTTGCAAAACCTTCACTTAGCCATTTCCCTTCTGCAAAGACTGGGGTTCACAGTAAATTTCTAGAATCTTTTCCGAGTCCTTCTCAAGACCATGTTTTTCTGGGGTGCAGTATTTAGACTGTGCCTATGGTAGCATCCCTGCCTCCTCCCAAGGCCTTAACACTCATTTCCTTCTTTCAAACGCTTCTTACCTTGGCGCCCATAACTGCCGGGGAATTTCTGAGAGCTCTGGTGTTCATGACATTCACTATGCCTATGCTTCCTCTGGCCAAACTCCACCTGTGAAAGTTTCAGTGGTTTTGAAGTCCGTTTGGGTACATCATGCAACATGCGCATCCCCTAGAATTTGTAGTTCCTCTTCTACCCTATCTCAAGGAGGAACTTCATTGGTGGATCCAGCCATTCTCTAAACCCAGGACTTCCCTTTCATCCCCCTCTCAGGAGCTGTTTACAGATGCTTCAGATGTGGGATGGGGAGCAGCTTTTGGCTTTCTAAAGGCACAGGGGGTGTGATTGCCTCATTAGCAGAGACCACATCATTGTCAAATAGATGAGAGCTCTTCTGTTGGTTCTTAAGGCTTTTCATCCTCCCCAAGGTGTTTATAAACCATACCACAGTGATATGGTATGTAAACAAATGGTGGGGGACAAGACCTTATCTTTGCCGGTTGGCACTCCTAGTGTCAAGTGATTCTGCAGTGTTTTTTTTTGTTTCTGGTTTAGTGAACCGGTGTTCACGAAAGTCCATTTTTGCTGAAATGGGTTTGTACTTCTGCTCTTCAAAAAAACGTGTTCATAGAACAGCAGTAGACCCATTTCTGGACATTGTCCAAGAGTGAGGTACTCGTCAAATAGATCTTTTTGCCTCCCCTCTGAACAGACAACTTCCTCTGTTTTATACCAGAGTCTCAGGTCCTTTGGTTTGTAAGGTGGACATCCTGTCTTTTTCTTGGAAGGGGATGTTTCTTTATGCTCCCTCTCCCCTTCCCCTCATTCCAAACATCTTGCTCAGAATTCAACAAGATGCTCCCAAAATCCTGTTGGTGACTCCCTTTAGGCTGAAACGACATTGGTGTTCCCTGTTCTGCATTTAGCCAAGAGCAGTCATTACAAGTTACCTTACAGGGTGGACCTACTCACACAAGACTAGGAATGTTTCATCCATCCTAACCCACCCTTTAACTGACACTGTGGGTGATAGGATTTTGATTCCACCTAGACAGCTTTTTTTCTGAGGACATGCTTAGCATCCTGCAAGAGGTCAGAAAACCCAATACTAGGAAATCCTGCTTATCCAAATGGAAGAGGTTTTCTGTTTCATGTCTTTTTTTGTAACCTGGATTCATTTTCTGTGGTTCTCTCGTAACTGTGAATTGCTCAGTGCGGAGTTGGCTTATTCATCTGTTAAGGCACACTTAACAGCTATTTCTGCTTATCTGCCTTTATCTCCTCCTTTAGGTTCTAGATTTGAAGCTAAACAATTTCCTTGAAGGCATCCTTCATATTAGGCCTTCCAGGAAGCTTGTTCCTCCTCCCTAGCATCTTAATTTTGTTTTAGAAAAAATTACTCTGGTTCCTTTTCAGCCTGCAGCTTCAGCTTCCTTGCAACATTTGATCATGGAAGATTAGTTTTGTTAGCCCTTACTTCTGCCAGACGGCTGTCTGAGCTTCAAGCCCTTATGGCTTGTCCTCCTTTTTGGTGTTTCATAAGGACAGGGTGACCTTGCATACTAATCCTTCTTTTATGCCCAAGGTGGTGAAAGAATTGTCCCTTAATCAGTCTATTTATTTGTCCACTTTTTTCTAATCCTTCTTTTATGCCCAAGGTGGTGAAAGAATTGTCCCTTAATCAATCTATTTATTTGTCCACTTTTTTACCTTCTTCTCAATCTGCCATTGAGAAGATGTTGCAAATGTTGGGTGTGCATAGACAACTTGGATTTTCTTTGGATAAGACTAAGACTATTAGGAAATCTGATAATCTCTTTGTTTCCTTTTATCCTAGATCATTGCGATTAGCTGCATCCAAGCAAACTATTTCTTCTTTGATCTCAAACACTGTGCCTTTTTATTATTATTTTCATGTTAAGAGCCTTGTTTATTCTGTTAAGGCTCATTCTGCTAGAGCTTGGCTTCTTCTGGTGCTTTTTTTCCCCCAAGTGTTTAAATACTAACTCTGATGTTCATCGTGTTACCCTGCTGCAGTCATCACACTTGGGGTTATCCTGTCGTCAGGCGGTCCCGCAGTCAGCCGGATTTCCAAAGTCTTGGTCCGACGTCGGTTGCTGTCGCCTCATCCCTGACGTCAGTGCGCCAGGGGTACATATATTGCAACCGACGCCATTTTCTTCAGTCTTTCTTGCCGCACGGTGCCCGAAGCAGAAGCAGTTCGCAAGTGCCGGTCGACCGACTCCTGAGATTTTCGAATTCGAATTTCAGACCGAAGTCTTCTATAAAGCCAAGTACCCCGTTGGGGAAACTTTTCTTGCCTCAGACCAATGTCAGAAAAAGTTAACAATTGTATTTCTTATGGGAAGCAAATACCTCATAAGGATTTTCATTCTTATTGCATACCCTGCCTAGGCCCTGATCACGACGTCACTTTTTGTCATTTTTGTGTTAGATTTAATAAACGTACCATTAAAAGATGATTTGATTTTGCACGACACTTTTTTGGCAGAAAATTTAATTATAACATGCCGTCGGAGCTACCGACCTACCGGCATGCACAAAAAACGCAGGGATAAAGATCGACAGCCCAGGCCTAAGCCCAATTCCAAGGCCTCGGTTGATCCGGTGTCCAGTCCTTGTTATCAGTGAGGCTCCGACGCAACCTCTGACTACCGCAGTTGAGGAACACGAGACCGCTACGGATATGTTGACAGAATGTACTAGACCGACGCAGCCTTTTACTTCAGGCCCTGCCAACCACTTACCTCCCAAGGATGTCGGTACTTCTGAAACACCATCGCCTTCTGAAGGCGTTTTCAGACCGACTACTCTTACAGTCAAAACGTTTTCCAAATCGAAGACTCCTTCCAAATCGAAAAAGGCTTCACTTCAGTCTCCTGTTCAAGGCCCCATGCCTAAGAAACAGATGCTCAAGATGGCTGAAGATCTGATTTCACTTACCAGCCTCCTCCTGATAAAAGGCCTAGACAGGAGGAAGAATCTGCTTCCTCTGAACAACTGTCTATTTCTTCGGATTCTTCTGAAGACCAAGACTATTCCTTCTCTCCTTATGAAGATTCTGATGCTGAGGACTCTATTCCCCTCCAGAGGACTACTCTTTTGGGGAAACTTTACACACTGAGGGAACATTTTCACTGGGAAGGTCAGGATTACTCTGATTCCAAGAAAAGGCTCAGAGAGTTTCTTTTACTCCCCCAACACAGACCTCTAGCCATCCCTCCTGTTTTGGACATTGTGGATGATGTCCATTTTAGAATCCAGTTTCGACTCTCTGCCTCCTGCCCCAGCCAAGCTTGACAGATACTACAGAGTACCTGATTCCCATAAATTTCTTTACAAAAGCCCAGTAGCTGACCCAGAGACCATCTCCCAGGGTCCCAAAGGGGCTAAGGCGTCCATGGCTAAAAATCCAGTTCCTTCTGAAAGGGATTCTAGAGCACTAGACAGATGGGGGGAAAAAGTTTACACCTCAGCCACTTTAGCTATGAGAGCTCTAAACTGTAAATTTCATATGCTTGAGTATCAGCAATGTCTGCTTTCTCAGTTAAAACAAAAGATAACAACCCTTCCTCAACAAACTGAATTGAAAGAAGTACAGGATTTGTTGCACGCCACCGAGCAGGTGGGCTAGCATACCTTACAATGTGGGTTTGATTCTTTGGAGGCCTCCTGCAGAGCAGCTGTCACTGGTTCAGTTATACGTAGGCATGCCTGGTTAAAGGAACAAAGTCTGCCAGAACATGTTAAAGCAAAACTACTAGATGCTCCCTTGCAGCAGGATGTTCTTTTTGGTGTTAAAGCAGAAGAAGTTTTAAAGAAAATTGAAGATAAGGCAAAATCAATGCAGACAGGTACAACCCCCTCGCTTCAGCAGAAACTGGACAACTAAAAATTGGTCCTTTCCAGTCACTGACCGGCCTCAGAGGGGTAAATACAGGCGCCCAAGGGGCAGAGGACAACCACAAGCTCAGTATAAACCTCGCCAATGGGCCACTCCAACCCAGAATGGAGGAGAAGACAGGTCTCGACCTACCAGAAGACAAACTCAATGACTTGCACCTCAGCTGGCCAAACAAAGCTCTTTTGTCAGCCCCCCTAGGGGGAAAACTAGCACTATTTGTAGACAACTGGCACATGGTCACAAAGGACAAATGGGTCCTAGACATAATTTTACGAGGATACAGATTCCACTTTCACACCTTGCCAATAAAAAGAGGAATGCCAAACCTGCCACAAAATCAAAGGGCAGAGGCTCAAAAACAAATTACAGCTCTCATGGCCATGAGAGCCATTCAAAGGGTATCAACTCAAGAGCAAGGCCAAGGATTTTACTCAAGACTCTTCCTAGTACCCAGGAAAGAAAATGCTTGGAGACCAATTCTGGACCTTTCAATTCTAAACACTTACTTACAAGTTCCCAAATTCAAGATGCTAACACTACAGCAGCTACTTCCCATGTTGGGCAAGGAAGCATGGCTGGTAAAGTTGGACCTCAAGGAGGCATACCTGCATGTTCCTATCAAAGTTGCAGAAGATACCTCCGTTTCTTTGCAGGTTCAACCCATTATCAATTCTCTGCACTGCCCTTTGGCTTATCTACTGCGCCCAGAGTATTCACAAAATACCTGGAACCAGTAATTGCATACTGCAGACAAAGAGGAATTTAAATATATCCATACCTGGACGACTGCCTCATCCAAGCAGAAAGAAAAGACATTCTCATACAACATCTGGCTTTTGTGAAGCATCTTCTAAATTGTCTGGGGTACACGGTAAACGAAAAGAAGTCAAAACTAGTACCCTCACAAAAAATGACATTCCTGGGTGCCAGCTTGGACACAACGGCCCAGAAGGCTCATCTTACACCAGACAAGCAATTACAACTGACTCAATATTTCAAAACAATGGCAGCAAAGGCCCAATTAACTGCAAGAAAAATTCTGCAGGCTTTGGGCTTCATGGCATCTTGCATTCTGATAATACCATTTGCAAAACTGCATATGAGGAAATTACAATGGTACTTAAAAAGCGTATGGTCTCAACACAGCCACAGCTTGGACATAGTGATATCTCTCATTCCCTGCCTTCAACAGGAATTTCTATGGTGGGCACAGGCATGTCACCTCAAGGGTCAGCCGTTCACCATGACCCCACCCAGGCAAGCTATCACAACAGATGCGTCAGACTATGCCTGGGGGGCTCACATGGCAGGGCAATGCATTCAAGGCCTATGGACTGCAGAACAAAGAAAACTGCACATAAACCAAAAGGAGATGCTAGCTGTACAGAAAGCTCTGATAGCCTTCAAGGATCTACTACAGCCTGGACAACTGGCAATAAAGATGGACAACACCACAGAAATGTGGTACATAAACAAGGGGGCACACATTCCTACCCTCTTTGCAGGCAAGCAATGATCTAATGGAACACAGCTCTGACCTACTGAGTCCAGTTACAAGCTCACTTCCTGCCAGGACAGAAAAACACATTGGCAGACGACCTAAGCAGAAACATCAAGGATCCCCACGAGTGGAAGCTAGACCCACAAATATTTGCAATGATAACTCAAAGATGGGGTCTACCAAATATAGACCTGTTTGCCAGTCCTCAAAACTACCAGCTGACAAACTTTTGTACAAGAACATTCCACCATCAAGCTTGGAAAGTGGATGCTCTCTCCTTCATTTGGAAAAACCTGACAGCATATGCCTTTCCTCCATTTCCTCTTCTCACAAAGGTACTTTTGAAGGTCATAAAGGAGAAACCTTGAATGATTCTCATAGCCCCAGACTGGCCACGCCAGCACTGGTACCCGCTGTTGAAGAATATGGCTCACAGCCCACCATGGATATTGCCTCAAATACCTCATTTGCTCACACAGCAAGACAAGCAGATTCTATACAGCCAGATCAAAACCTTAAACCTGGCTGCATGGCAAATCAATTAAGCAGCCAACCAGCCCCTTTATCACAAGCAGTACTGGATGTTATTCTAGAAGCCAGGAGGCCAAGCACCAGGAAGGCTTACTCGGACAAATGGAAAAGGTTT
The DNA here is from genome assembly GCF_019279795.1 of Protopterus annectens. Classification (NCBI taxonomy): domain Eukaryota; kingdom Metazoa; phylum Chordata; order Ceratodontiformes; family Protopteridae; genus Protopterus; species Protopterus annectens. The sequence continues at coordinate 124,715,758 of NC_056747.1, read as the reverse complement.
TCGGCTTGGAACCAAGCTAAAGGCCAAGACACAACTCGGCCTCATATGCCTCACATTCTGCAGTATTTAGCTGAGATGTTGCATAAAGGACTTTCCTTCTCCTCAATTAAAATCCATGCTTCAGCTATTTCAGCTCACTACGACACAAATCCACCTTTATTCTCAAACCCTCTCCTAAGGCAGTTCCTCAGAGGGGCAAAAACATTAGACCACCAAGAAGAGCTCCTACACCAACATGGGACCTCAACTTTGTTCTGGAAAAACTAACATTACCTCCCTTTGAACCAGCTTTTTCTGCAGACCTTCAGTTCCTATTTTGGAAGACTGCCCTGCTCCTTGCAATAACTTCTGCTAGGAGAGTTTCAGAATTACAGGCACTTATGGCAGTGGAACCTTTCCTCATTTTTCATCAAGACAGAGTTTCTCTACGAACTAATCCTACCTTCATGCCTTAGGTAGTTTCCAGTGTAGCGTTAAATCAAACCATCCATCTACCCACTTTCTTCCCCAATCCACAGAACAAAGGTGAGAGACTCCTACATTCCTTGGACATTCACAGGCAGCTTCGATATTACTTGGATAAAACTAAGGCTTTCAGAAAAACTGACCAGCTCTTTGTTTCCTATGCTACACCTTCTCAAGGGAGGGCCATTTCCAAGCAAACCATTTCTAAATGTATAGGCCATTGCATATGATTCTGCTATACCCATCATGGGAAGCCAGTCCCTCCTACCATTAGATCCCACTCTACCAGGGCAACAGCTACCTCTACAGCCTTTCTCAGGGGGGTTCCTACCAAGGAAATTTTAGAAGCTGCAACTTGGAGTTCTGTACACACCTTCACCAAACACTATCACTTCATTGCCTCCTCTAACCCTCTATAATGCCTCCCCCTACCTTAGCTTTGGGACTCAACCCAAGTGTGATGACTGCAGCAGGGTAACACGATGAACATAGTACAGTTTTGTACCTACCATAAATGTAGATGTTCGAGTGTTCACCCTGCTGCAGTCCAGGTTACCCCCTCTCCAAACCCCTCTGAACTACTGGTAAATCTTTGCTATGCCTTACTGATGTATTTGCTTATAGCTGAAGGGTTTTTGTGTCTGTACAGTGTTCTCACTTTTTGATACTAATTTGGATCACCTTTTTGGGGGCACCTGCCGTCTGGGGCAAGAAAAACTGAAGAAAATGGTGTCTTTTGCAATATATGTACCCCCAGCGCACTGATGTCAGGGATGAGGCGACAGCAACCGACGTCGGACCAAGACTTTGGAAATCCGTCCGACTGCGGGACTGCCTGACAACAGGATAACCCAAGTGTGATGACTGCAGCAGGGTGAACACTCGAACATCTACATTTATGGTAGGTACAAAACTGTACTTTCTTGAAGCAGCAATCTGGATTTCTGTGCATACAGTTACCAAGCACAACAAGTTGGAAGGAATCACCAGAGCTAAAGCTGGTTTTGTTAGGGCCATCCTTCACTGCTTCCTAGAGGGCTCTGCTGGTCCTTCCTCTTCCCAAGTTTCCTTCTTCGCTTTGGCACTCTCCCTAATGTAATGAATACTGCAACAATGAAATGGAAGGACATAATACAGTTGTGTAAAATCTTAACGTAATGGTAGATGTCCTTCTCTTCACTGTTGAAATATTCACACCCTCTTGCCACCCCCTGGTCCTCTTGGTCTTCTGGATGTAATGGTTACCTCCTTTTTTTTTCCCTTGGACTGGCATTCCTATTGGGTCTCTCAGTTCTGAGGATGATGCATATGGAAGTCAACTTTATGCCCTACATTATGAGAGGAGCATATGTGTGACGTACCCCATACTTTAAAGCAACCTAATGGTAAACTGGTTGGAAGTCAGGCCACCCATGGCAGGGGATCCCTAATGTAATGAATACTGCAACAGTGAAGAGAAGGAAATCTATCATTATGGTAAGATTTTACACAACTGTACTTTCTGCTGTCTGAATTAAACAGCAGATCAGGTAGCTTTGTGCAGTTTGAAATGCCAGTTCAAGATGTTTCGTCCAACGCATCAAGATGTTTCGTCCAACGCATCATTTGGGTGTGGAATAATAGCGATTTGTTGTGTCAAGGTGTTTGTCAATGGAGTGTCTTTTGAAACTTTGAAGCCTGTAACTGTGGTTGCCAGAATACCAGAAATGAAAATACAAATGTGTGGGGAAAGTGAAATGTACCAAGTCCAGAGTTAGGCATCACAAAGCATTCCTCCCTACTTCACAATATAGTAATGAGTTAGTATATAGTAGTAGTAGTAGTAGTAAGGGTGTGGGCACCCCCCTCCCATTTCATGGGGATGCAGGATTTTGCCCTCTCCAAAAATGCTTTGTGGATATGACAGCAAGTTTTGTAATTCTTTCTTTTTTTTTTCCACGTGCCAGAGGAGAAGAAGACAAAGTAGGAGACTAGTGAGAAGGTAGTAACTGCTCGCCTATATCATGGGGTGGGGTACATGCTGAGGGCAGAAGAGGTGGTCTCCAGTTAGTGTGGTTGGCAGGGGGCTTTGAGCACATCTCCATGGCAGGGATAGATCCTTTTACAGTGCCACATTGGACACCCCTCAACCACATCTCTTAGAAGGGAGTAGGAAGTAACCAGACCAAGCTAATTCACCAGACAGCCATATTATGAAGGCCTCCTGTGGTCATGTTCCTCTCCCCAGTTGTAATGTCACACATAGTCCAGTAGTCACAAAAGTTTCGTATCTAGAAAGAATAGGCCCATCTGAGAAGGGTCATAAAGGGTACACCCCAGTTTCTGTGACCCTTTGAAAAACAGAACAATGCACAGAGTTAGGGAATCTGCAGACACAGACATTGTGGATAACTTGGGCATTTAGTCCTACAGGTGTTGAAATCTAGTGACAGGAAGAAAGAACTTACAAGGTTTTGTGACCTCATAGTTGGTATTTTATCTAAGAAGGTATGGAAGACTTGCTTTACATGCAAGAAAAGGTTATCCTGTGGAATTGCAGTTCATCAGAAGTTACTTGTACCACAACCTTGGAAAAGTACAGCAGAGAAATTAATTGCGGTAATGAGTCATACATGACCGATGTTCCCAGGTCCTTTGCCTGCTGTGGTACTCTCAGGTGTGACCAACACTCCCAGATCCTTTGCATGCTGTCAGACCATCAGTTCCACTCTTCTCGACTACCTTACACCACAGCTGCTGTTGCTAGCTGATGCACTTTGCACTTGTCTGCACTGAACTTGAACTATTGCCTTTCAGCCTACTTGGTAAACTTTTCCGGATAGTTTCCTTGTGTCTTTCACCATCTTCTTACTGCTGCAGCTCACTTTTATCATTGGCAAGCAGGTTCATCAAGATGTTCATATCAGACATTTCTGATGTTAAAGAAAACAGAACCTTTCACAAACTGCAGTACTCCTCTAGGCAGTTTCCTTAGTAGTGATGACCTTCCTAGTACAATTCAACCACATAGCAGTACATTTACTTGTTTTTAGCAGCTACCTGTGCAGCACAAACTTAGAATCTGTAAAGTCCATCTGAACTCTTTACTAGACCTAGCTTGCAAAAAATAAATAAATAAAATACTAATAATTTGTTGAAGATTACTCCATACTGCATTGAGAAAGGAGGACTAAATCTCGGCCCTTGAACAGAGAGTAAGCATTAAGCACTGCTTTACTCTGTCTTAACTGGGTAGATCGCTTTGAACAGGAAGCATTACTAGGTTGTGAGAAGATTTGCTTGTGAAGATTGCAGATTAAGAAGAATCTTCGCAGTGTGGAGGGTGTGAAGTTCACTCATTTATTTATGTTGTGCACCTAGTACTAATAAAAATTTGAACTGTAAAATAAGTAGTACCAAATAATAAAATAGAAAATATTAGCTCACAATTGCGTTAAAAATGGAATATCCTTTATTGAAACACACAAACAAGTGATCCTAGTTGAGTGTAATGAAAAGCATCAAAAACATTGATTATTTATATATATAATCAGGTTATTTGGAGCAAGGGAGTGGTTACAGAGGATGGTTCTGTTAAGAGCAATAAAGGCATTAAACTCATTCCTTTTACCAAGTCCCCCTCCCACTTAACGCCATAGTGTAAACAGAGACTGTGCTACCTTAGAACTGAAACTAAAATAGAGACAAATTAAACTATGTAATATAAGAACAGCTTATTAGGGCTAACCTACGAATCCAAACTTTATTAATTAAGAAGGGGAACTTGGTTAAAGGATTGCATTTAATGCTTTTGATTTCTCTTAACAGAACCACGCTCTGTAACCACTCCCTTGCTCCAAATAACCTGATTTTATAAATATTATAAAGTGTGTGTGTGTGTGTGTGTGTGTGTGTGTGTGTGTGTGTGTGTGTGTGTGTGTGTGTGTGTGTGTGTATATAGTAGATATATATAGATATATATAGATATATATAAATATATATATATATATATATATATATATATATATATATATGAGAGAGAGAGAGAGAAAGCTATATAGATATATAGATAGATTTTATTTATATATATATATATATATATATATATATATATATATATATATATATATAAAAAATGAATGTTTTTAATGCAATTTATTATACTCAACTAGGATCACTTTTTGTGTGTTTCAATAAAGGATATTCTATTTTAACTCAACTGTGGACCACCTACTTTTTTCTAATTTATTATTTTGTAGTATGTAATTTACAGTTATATTTTTATTAGTGAACTAGGTGCGCAACATAATTCAAGGAGTAAACTTCACATCCTCCACACTACAAAGTTTCTTCTTGGTTTGTTTTTGACCAGTTATAGGTTGCATACTAGGTTTTCTGAGACTTCGAGGGATGCCGTGGATTTTTCTTTTTGAAGATTGCAGATTAGTGAGGAAGATTGGCTATAATAGCTGTAAGGCACTGCAACAGACAAGAATATGTTAGAGGTGAGGAACTGTTCTGGTAGTGCTGGGATTCGGGCATTGGCAGTACTTGTTGAAGAAATTGCTTGAAACCACCACGATATAATCCAAGTAGCATTTAATGTAGAAGATAAAACAGGAACAAGCGCTTTCACGCAAACAAATTGCGCTTCATCAGGTTACAATCTTATAAAAACTTCCATTGTCTTTTATAGAACAACCAATACCACAATTATCCAATTAATTAATCAATCTAGTTATAATTAATGAACATTTCCAAAAACTCATTAACAATAAAAAGTGAAATAATAATGCTTTTCACTACCTGACATATTATTTAAAAAGCAGCCCAGTGAGACTATTTAGTGTATCAATAAGTAAACATTTTTGGAGCTTTTACATTCAATAACATTGAATGCTAAAGAGCATAAATATCCTAAATACCGGCATAACGCCTCATTAAACCTATTCAGGAAACAATGCCCATATTTGGGAAAAAGGAAGTAATCCAAAGTGCAGCTTTACTCAACAATCTTAATGCTTATCTAAGGTGCAGTCTCCGTGACACAATGTATCATTCATTTTCAATGAAAATAAAGAAATCATGACTTATTCTGTCGACCATCATGAAATAATCTATGATGGCCGAAACATAATAACACACAAAAAATATAAAAAATATAATAACAGTGATTAGCAGTAGCCTATAATATAGAATGGATATTCAATATAAATACCCATTTCCAATACAGTTTATCTATTAGTATTTGTATACGTCCCTAGTAATATACAGAGAGAGTTCATTTCATCCCACTATGCTGTCTAAGAGACTTATCGCAAGTAAGATTTTACAAATAAAGCAATCTAGCAGTAAGGGATATCTGATGTTTACGCCATGGTATCTCATACAACCAAAGGCAAGGAAACATTATGTTAATTACATCAATAACCACGGCAAAAGTTTTAGCGTACAAACGCTACAGCCAAAAAGGTTCTATGACAAGAAAAGATAAAAATCACCATGTGACAAATTCTATGTTCACGAAAAACACATCTTGTCAATCAAAGTACCCAGTGTCTAAGTCGCATGTATCCCTGTTAAACACAAAAGAGCATTATGTATTCCCAAACAAGTCATATGCTAGGGTCATGGGCTAGATTACAAATTCCACTCAGAATGGATATTGTACTAAGAAGTGATACAAATATCATAGAAAGCTAGATTTTAAAATGGCACCAATTCAAAGCTTGATGTATGTTATTGCAAAAAATTAATTACAAAGCATTCAAACTTCGTTTCAAGAATTCAAAACACTCTATTGGATCCCAGTAAGTTTGTTCAGTCATTGAATATAAAGACTTAATATACACAATCAACATTTACATACGTAAAAAGGCGCAAAAACACTGAATCTTAGAATAGCTAAAAATACAACTAATATAATAGCTGGATGCAACCATTCATGAATGAAAAAAGGCATGTAAAAGTATAACAAGTTGGCATGTGAAGGTGTGGACGCATACGCCAAAAAATAAAAAATAAAAATAAAAATACAAGTGTATAAAGGACATTAAAGAACAAATGGGAGCCAGTATTATCAATTTTAACAATTTATATATCAATAATGGCTACTATACTCCACAAAAGAGACATTAATTTCAGATTATAATTTCAAATAAATATGTATAATCAATAATCAAAAAATCAAAAAATATAAAATATATCAAATTGATTAAGACCTTTCTAATTAACTAGGGCCCATTAGAGCTGGTCGAAGATTGACCACAGAGTTCAGGCCTGGGGGTAAGTGGGCCTTAAGTCTCAATATCCACCTCAACTCAAAACTCTCCAAAGTGTTCAGATGTATATATAAAAAATGAATGTTTTTAATGCAATTTATTATACTCAACTAGGATCACTTTTTGTGTGTTTCAGTAAAGGATATTCTATTTTAACTCAACTGTGGACCACCTACTTTTTTCTAATTTATTATTTTGTAGTATGTAATTTACAGTTATATTTTTATTAGTGAACTAGGTGCGCAACATAATTCAAGGAGTAAACTTCACATCCTCCACACTACAAAGTTTCTTCTTGGTTTGTTTTTGACCAGTTATAGGTTGCATACTAGGTTTTCTGAGACTTCGAGGGATGCCGTGGATTTTTCTTTTTGAAGATTGCAGATTAGTGAGGAAGATTGGCTATAATAGCTGTAAGGCACTGCAACAGACAAGAATATGTTAGAGGTGAGGAACTGTTCTGGTAGTGCTGGGATTCGGGCATTGGCAGTACTTGACTGAGGGAAGACATGTTTTAGCTTAAATGGCATATTTGTTGAGTAGATGTATACCATGAATTGGAACCTGGTTGTTTGACTGCAAATAGTGAGTGAGTGTTGGGAGGAAACTGTCAAAGTAGTCCATTTAAATAGTAGAAGCCACAGGGTTCAGTACTGAAGCAATTTTTTATTTGTCTCTGATACTAAATTCGGTTTAGAAAAGAAGTATTGGGTTATAATGATATGGATTTGAGTATTGATTTGATAACTGCGGATAGAGGGAAGTCTCTGGTTGGAAGGCAAGTGAGATTAAGAAAGCTGTATGCTTATTAAATGAGAGAGGGTGTGTGATTTGGACAGCTTTGCCTTTGTTAGTTTTCACTTTATACATTTTTAATGTTCTGATTTAGCTGTGTTATCGGTACTATGCATGTGGGCTGTTTGGAATAGGTCCTTCAGGGATCAGTACATAACCAAAGTCAAATGAGTTAAATAGAACTTGTAATGGGCCTGAATTCTAAGAATGTACCACATGTTGCACTTTCTCCTGCTGACAGTTATTTAGTGAATTTCCTTTCAGATGTTTACAGTATTTGTTTGCCATTTGCGTTCCACACCATAGGATTTTGATGCCATTATCCATTTTAACAGTAGAATGCTTTCTGCTTCCGGATAAAATGCAGTAAATGTGACCATGGATGTCTTTGATCTGTAAATGTGTTTAGAAATATAATGGGGGGTACTTCCCCCCACACTAATATAGCAATAGGGCTTTGAACCCATATTATGATGGAAACATTTTGTCAACTCCAACCACATAAAACTGTGGATAGAGAATATATGCAAAAGGGAATGAAGTTTTGCATCCATCTCACTACTCGGTTAATTGATGGCAGTCGTTGACCTGTATGAACAAGGGAAGATCCCATTTTCAGTACATCCCTTGGGAGAAACTTTCTATTAACTGTACAAAGACGGTATAAATTTAACAAATTCAAGTGCAGACAACACTTCAACTGTTGCACATTGATACCAAGTACATTATTAATAATAATAATAAACTTCAGGGATTAACAATATTGTCTTCTCTTTGGCTTCAGGGGTGAGGAACATCTGCCCTTACCCCTTGGATAAAACTAGGTTTGGCAGAAACCGTGGTTTGCTTAGTCCTTCCATGAACTCCTCCACTGTGGGCATTAAGTGCCAAGTTGTTGTTTTTGTGTCTTTCGGCTTTTCCCGGTTAGGGGTCGCCACAGCGGAACTCCGGTCCGCTAATGATTGGCAGTTGATTTTTACGTGCCGAGTTGCCAGCCCTGACGCACAACCTTCAACGGAGGTATGCCCATTCACGCATGTCTCTGCGCAGAAGACGCTCTAGCTGAGAATCGAACCGGACAGCGTCTTGCTGTGAGGCGACAACGCTACCGCAGCACCACCATGGATACAGTATTCAGTTTTCAGAAAACATTGCAAATTCTTAAAGGGCCAACATAGTTGAGCTACTCAATTCATTTTAAGTTGACTCAATAACTCCTAGTTTGACTATTTTTTTTTTCACTTCTTGCCTTTCTTTGGGACACTGCTATCTTGTATGGTTTTAGGCTTACCTTTTCTTTTCCCCAACACAGTTTTCAGTTTCTTGATGTATTTAAGTTCTACTAGGTAGTTCAGAAAAAAATGTGTGGAAAAAAAAAAAAAGGAAAAAGCAAGAGCTTTTTTGCCTTGGCAAAAACCTCTCTTCCTTCCTCCAGGACTTCACAGAATTTTGTCTATTAGAACTGCATGGATAGAATTCCCTGAAGTCTTGCAATCTGTATCTGTCAGTTTAATCTGACTACACACGTTTCAGCTTCACTTCTTTGTTTTTAACTCTTTTATATAATCTGCCTGTTTTAATTTTCTCTTTCTAGTCATTTTGGAGTTGGCCTTTCCCATTTTCTGTAACACTTGAGTGGGTTTTTGCTAGATTGCTAGGAACTTTGTGTTGGTGCTTTCTGCTGAAAGTAACAATCCGTCCCGTTTTTGAAGACATTATTATACATCCTCTGTTATATCTCTTTTGTCCTTTGATTACTGGTGTAACAATATTAAGCTGTCATGCAAGTTTCTAAAGTGTGCTGTCTCACTTTTAAACTAGACTTTTTCCTCCTCCCTAACTTTCCTTTGCTATATCCAGCAGGCCATGGGGTTATCTGCCATATAGTAAGTCGAATGGGATAAATATTGTTGAAGTGTGGGGCATCTCTCTTGCAGCAAAAACAGGGTAGGCAAGTAAATGATCCAACTTCTTATGATCTTGTTCTGTGGCTTTCTTTAGCACAGACTTCAGAGTTTTAAGAGTTTTGAGGGTAGTACACTGATGTTCTTAGTGTATTGCTCATATTTGTAGTTGCATTTTTGCATCTAATAGGTTAACTGTCACCATGCATTTTTATTCCTCCTTTTTTTGTTTGGGCTGTTTCTTAACAAAAAGGTTTGTAAACTTTTTATTATACCATGACCAGAATCTGTGTCTATAAATATCTAAATGTGTGACGTGTGTGTGTGTGTGTGTGTATATATATATATATCTCTATCTATCTATATAATATATATATATATATATATATATATATATCTCGATCTATATATATATATATATATATATATATATATATATATATATAGATATATAGATATATAGATAGATATATATAGATAGATATATATATATATATATATATATATATATATATATATATATATATATATATATATATAGATATATATAGATATATATAGATATATATATATATATATCTAGGTCTACAACGGTTGATTGAAAAACTCACTTGACTGAAAATGAAATTACTAGGACCACTTCACTGAAAGCTCATTTCGTTGAAAGTTATAAATGGCCTTTTCCACACTGTAGTGCGGTCCTGGAGTTAGTATATAAAGTAAGGGGGGTGGGGGGGAGTAGCCCCCCACATATTATAAACATTTTAAACTATACACAGTAATACAAGTGCAATAAAGAGTTTCCAAAAGAGAATATATAACCAAGATATGTGGGGGGGCTGTGCCCCCCCCCCTTACTTTATATACCAACTCCAGGATCGCACTACAGTGGGGAAAAGGCCATTTATAACTTTCAACGAACTGAGTTTCAGTCAAATGAGTTTTCAGTGAAGTGATCCTAGTAATTTCATTTTCAATCAAGTGAGTTTTCAATCAACCATAGTAGACCCATATATATATATATATATATATATGTATATATATATGTATATATAGATATATATATAGAATATATATATATATATATAGAATATATATATGAATATATATATATATATATATATATATATATATATATATATATATATATATATATATATATATATATATATATATATCATATGTGTGTGTGATTTTTCTCTCCCTATTTATTATGTGATCCTTTTACCCAGGCTGTGCCTGCAAGTGGCCCATTGAGATCAGTGCACTACCATGGTAAACAAATATAAATATAATAAATTTAGTATAACCTTCAGTGATATACAATGAAGTATATCCATAGATTTTAATGGATGCATTTCTATGCATTTTTGATGGCCTTTAAAGTCTATGGCTGTATTACATGCTTTCCATATGCTGATGTCACCAAGGCTAGAGTTTACATTTTGTCCTGACAGGCTGGTAGGTGTAACAGTATTGTAGAAAGCTTTTTTTTTTTTTCCCTCAAAGCCTGTGGCCTCAAAATATTCACCAGTGGGGAGATAGTAAAGTTGCGCATTTCTTGTAAAGCATACCCTGGAGGAAAAATAAATAGTAATAATAATAATAATAATGATAATATAACCAATGTAATTCAACTGTTTTACTTTAAAACACTGGAAAAGCTGCTGCGTTACCCTGGGGCTCCCTGCTCCATGAATATTTCCTTGGAAATGCCTTGGAGAGAAGTAGTACGGATTCTGTGTCAGACGTACCATTGGATTTTCAGAGGTACTGCCTCAGGAAATTTAGTGGCTTAGTCCATCATCATTAGAATGTATTGGTAGCTGTTGCTACATTTTGCCAATGCACCTACAAGGTCTGTGGCCCTCAGTGTATGAGGGACTTCAGTAAAAGGCATAAGAATCAATAGATTTAAACCCAAGACTTGGGTGTCATTTTTTGACATTCTGGGCAAGTTGCTCAGAAATTCCCAGTGTCTTTCATTACATTAGCTCATTATAATCTTGTGTGTCCTCCCAAAATGATTGTGTGGCATTTTTATCACAAGTGTTCCGAAAGATTTTGGAACAAGTAGTTAATTTATCAGTATTTCTTTGTTTTTGTTTAACCTGTACAGCACGTTATTCTTGATGTCAGAGTGTGGGATGGAACACCCTGTTCATCTGGCTATGTTTTCTGTGGCCCTCTTTAATTCTTAACTGTTACCATATGAGCGTCTTCTGTGTGGAGGCATACGTGAATAGGGCGTGCCTTCGTTGAAGGTTGTGCGTCGGGGCTGGTAACCCAGTACGTAAAAATCTACTACCAATCATTAGCGGACCGGAGTTCCGCTGTGGCGACCCCTAACCGGGAAAAGCCGAAAGACACAAACAAAAACCATATTATATTTTATTCTTTAACTCTTAGTTTCTTAAAATGTTCACTTAATCTTTAAATCTGCCAAGATAGGAATACTTGTGTCAGTCCTCTGATGACAAGTAGAGAATGTAGCCTATTCAGCTACAAATAACGGTATAGCTTTTTCTTTTTCTCCTCTTCTTTCCTCTACAGTAGGTAGCAGCCTGAATAGTGACATTCCTCTTTTGGTTTTGGCAGTTCCTTTACCTATGTTCCTATTTACCTATATTCAAGTTCCCGTTTTTTTAGTGGGTTTAACACTATTGGCTGCTCGTCTTTCTCTCCACCCAGGCATTCTTCATTAGTGTTGTAAGATTCAATGTCCAGCACTAGGGGTTGTTCACGCACTAACTTCTTTCAGTATCTTGACAACTTGTTTTCCAGATAAGACTTGCTAACAAGTTTCTGATGATTCAGATTCTTCTGTCCTTTCCAGCCAAAGCTACATTCTACTTACTTTTTAAATTTCTGCACCTGTGCCTTTCTTTTTATCAGGATTGTATGCTTAAGTGTGTTAGACTGCTGTTCCTGATGCCAACCCCCATTTTTACTAGGGCTATATTTTGATCACAGTATGTTTAACGGAGCTCCCTCCTCCCCATAATTTCCACAGTGCCTTGAACTGAGGGAAGTATTTAACCAGTTATGACGATGTGTTCAATTGGGTAACAAAGCTACAGGATGCAGTACATACATTAGTAGAGAGTGAATTTCTGTATGTTCTGGGATGCTTTTTCCTGTCTTCATGAACACTTCACCTTCCCCCTGTCATTTTACTTTGTTTACAGACTTATGTAGATCCTTAAACATGTCCATGGTCTCAAAAAGCTAGCAGCCCATTCAGTTCCTTCTCGTCCAGTAATACTGTACATTTGGCTAGTTTAGCAGTGGTGGTGCTGCGTTAGCGTTGTCGCCTCACAGTAAGATGCTGTCCGGTTCGATTCTCAGCTAGAGCGTCTTCTGCGTGGAGACATGCAAATGGGCGTACCTTTGTTGAAGGTTGTGCGTCAGGGCTGGTAACTCGGCACGTAAAAATCTACTACCAATCATTAGCGGACTGGAGTTTCGCTGTGGCGACCCCTAACCGGGAAAAGCCGAAAGACACAAACAAACAAGTAGTGGCATAGACATTGTGCTGATTCTGCTATTCTAGCAGTTACAATTTCTGTCTTAATTCCACATCAGCACACCAATCACAACACCTCAGTGGGCTCCTGAATTATACTACAGCTGTAAAAAAATAAATAAATAATCATTTACCCAAGCGTCCTAGAGCATGGGTCTCAACCTCTTAAGAGGCCAATGTGGAACACAGACTCTAGCAATATGTGACAAATAGTCAAAATGTGGAACACCCTTTTTTTCACTGTGTGAAAACGCATCGTTTCCGTGGGGCCTGGTTAAAGTAGGCTTTTTGCCAAAAGTATTAAGTTGGCAAATACTGTACATTTGTTAAGATTCAATAAGACATGCATGTCAATAAATACATCAGCAAAACCATTGATAAAATGCAATATACTCTGTAGAAAATCATTGCACAACAATATTCAAGTGCAACTCTTAAAAGAATCGGGGACAAATCCAGAAATAATCAGGGGACACTTATTTTTATTATTATCTTGAGACATTGACAGAGTAGAGAATTCGAACAGAGAATTGCTCTTACAAACTTAGCAAGTTGCTTAAATAACAGAATTTGTCAACATGTATTTTCTGAAGGATATGAAGTCTGAAACTCAACTCTGTCAGACTTTTAATACTGTGTGATTTGCCAGGAAACCACAAATTATATGAGCAACAGACCAAAAGGCAAGAATGTGGACATTCTGCTAAAATCTGAAACTCTAATCCTGTCTGAGGCCATGTTTAATCACTCCTACACGCTGCACATTCAGCCCCTTACCTCTGTCCAGTAAGTGAACAAAACATCTGTAGCTCCGAGTTCAGTAGTCCACAACCCCCAAATGCAATCAGGGAGAAGAACAAATAAATCATCCAAGGCAGAAGTATAGCTCCCAACAACAGCAGTATCACCACGATCTTCCCAGTTCCCAAATAAAGTAAAACAAATTGCAGCCCTTTTCCCTCAGGTTAGTGGCCTGGTGTACAGTCACTGTACCTGATGAAATGCACTTCCACAGCAACTGCCATTCAACTGGTGCCTCCCTGTCCAATCTCTGTACCCAGTCCCTCTTACCCACGATCATAATAAATGAACTGTATGAACGTTCAAACAGTTCAGTAAGTACAGGATGGCGTGCAATCAGATTGACAGCTGTAACTCTCAATGTCTTATTCTTTCTGCGCCCTGCAATATCCTTTTTGAAAGTATTGCAGCGGTGCAAAAACTAATACTGCCATGCGATTGGATACATTTTGTGTCTCCCGATTGGCTTTCTTAGCATCAAACAGTTGCTTGATTGGCTTGTATACCGCAATGCCGATTGGCTTTAATTGCGGTATATAAGCCAGTCAAAAATTGGAAAGTGGAACCACCACTGTTCAGTGTGGAACAGTAGGTTAAATCGATCCCAAATGTGGAGCATTCCGCACAATCTGGAGCACCTGGCTGCTCAGTCCTAGAATGTATTCTCAAAGATTCCACCCGCCAACATGCAAGGCAACACCTACTTCCTCTCTACTCTCACTTATACATATCCACACAGTTCTCCCACTTGGAAAGCAGGTCTAAGTCCAAAAGGCTCACCAAGTCAGAAGACTGACTAAGGTTGCTTTCATACAGGAAAATGTTTGTTCTAGATGACTTTGTGGTTAGGCACACAGACTGCACTCGACAGACTGGACTAGAGCATGGTGACTGCAAGCTGCTTGTCTAATGACATCTGTGATGTCACAGGGCTCTAAGGTCCTTTAAACCAGACAAATATGACTAAGACCTAGTGGTGGCCCATGTGGGATTGAATTACACAGGGGGGGGGCATGAAGAGAGACATGACGGAACTTGCTGTGCATTTGTTAGAGACAGGAAAGGCACTGGTCTTGAAGTTTTTAGCCTTCATCAAGAATGATGCCTAGAAACCTAGACAAGGTAACTGGCTTAGTAGCTGTTGCCATTCTCAGGTAGTGGAGGGGGGTGGTCCAGTATGTCTGCTTGGGATGAAATGGTAGGTAAGACTTCCTGTTTTTCCAAGAATAGCTTATGCCACGACTTTCACATACTGGCCAAATCCTTTGCATTAAAATGGAACTGTGGGGGCATTAGAGTCCCTCTGCTGGCCATTGCTACATAGCAAACTGAACTTTGGATGACAAAAAGATGGAACTTCTGAGTGCTTGATGTCTAAATGGAAAGATGCCAGAACTTGTAGCCCTCATGGAACTCTGACATGCTCATATTTGTGTCATGATGAGCACTAAACCTTGGTATGAGGAAATGCTGTCACTACTTCAGGACTGTAGGCAACTGCAGAGAAGTATCTGTATTTTAAAAACATCATTGCTTTGGTTTAAATTACCCAAGGACTGACTTTGGGGATGAAAATCACCCATACATCCAGCCGTTACTTAATTGCCCACTCGGTGTTTGCCAGGATCATTTGACAAACCGTTGAGGGGATTAAATATCAAGCATTACTCGCTAGGGGGCTTTGATTACTTAAGCATTGACTGGTGCATTTACACCTCTAAAAATGGATATGTCTGATGATTTCCTGCTGTTATGTTGCAGTATTCATAACAGTAGGGAGTTGCCTGCAGCACCACCATCTGGCCAGTATACCAAAGTCTTTTTCATAGAAGGGTATGTGTGATGACCCTTACCAGGGCCATAAACTGACGTTGGCTATAAGTGACGTCTGCACGTACCCTCATCAGAATTTTTCTGCCACAGAGAACGTCTGACTCCTGTTTCCCTGTTCCACAAGCAGATCGCGTTTCTTCAGACAACAGAATACGATTCCGTTCAAGACCAGACTACCGCTTCTTCGACCGATACAGATAAGTGCCCTGTTGGGTTTTTTCCTTACTTTAATTACAGTTTAGACCTGGCATGTCAGCTAGAAAGGGGAAGTGTGCTTGTGGAAGACAAATTCCTCAAGGACACACACGAGAAGTGCGTATGTTGCTTAGGCGAGTCCCACGACCATATGTCCTGCCCTGTTTACAAATCTTTCGTCCCCAAAACTCTCACTAGCCGTGTGGCGGCACTGAAGTTGTATTTAGAGAACAAAAAGTTATGTCACTTACCGCTCAGAATGGAAGGAGGAGTAAGCCCATCTGCCGAGCCGCCGAGCCACCAAGGAAGAAGGCCCAGAAAATCAGGACAGAATCCCACATTGCACCTCAGGCATCCGAGCAGGTTGTAGAGGTGCTTGAAAGGCCGGAATCATCTCGGACTACAGTTACCAAAGCAGGCCTGGGAACCTTAATGGAAGTTGGGATGCCAGAAACTGCATATACATTCACTGAGGCAATTCAGCCATCAGAGACTGATGGCAGAGGGGAACCACGACTCATACAGTCGGAAGGCCCTGCTCCTTCTCTTCCTACTAAGCAGACGTCCACTTCTCTGCATTCTCCACCAGCAACTCCCTTGAAGTGGAAACAAAAAACTAAGCACCCTGAAACTCGGCTGGCGCATGGCTGGGAAGTGTTCTCACAAAGTCTCTTTGCTTTTCAGGCCTTGCAGACACAACAGGTCCCCACTCTCACCTCAGCCACCCGTAGAGGTATCTGAGGAAGATTACTCTTCTTCTGAAGAATTCTTCTCTTATGAAACCCAGATAGACTCCCCTAAGGATTTCATTACCCCAGAGGAGGAGGATTCTATTTCTCCTGAATCCCCAGGAGAATAATTTACCTTATGGGGACACTGTCTCCCTCATGCGGGAACATTTTTAAGTGGCAGGCTTCAGCGGTATCAGAGTCTAAGATAAATGACCGCTTACAAATGGAGCAACCTTATTCTGCTGTCCCTCCCTTACTTCCTGCATATCGGGATGCTTTTTCGGCTGCTTCTCAGTCTCCTGACTCACAACCTCCAGGATCAAAATGTATTTTATTTTTATTTTATTTTACATTTATTAACCGGGAAATTCCGACTGGACTAAGTCCATTTACAGAGCAGGCCCGGGGAGAAAAGCTCCACATTGTTAAGCAAAAGAATAATATTTTTATATAGAGTAGTACAAGTTAAACGAGAGAAATATTTTTATATAGATTAGTACAACAAACATGTTCATTATACAACAAAACAATCAGATATTCACATTAAAAATGCAAGCAGACAAGACACTTCTCAGGAGTCAGAGAAGTTACAAAACAGTAGGGATTAGGAGCTACTTACAGGCTCGGCTAATGGCTGTTAGGGTTTTTGTCGCATAGAGGATTACAGTGACTACCTTGGTATTGGTGAATGGGTTTTAGTCGCATAGAGGATTACAGTGACTACCTTGGTATTGGTGAATGGGTTTTAGTCGCATAGAGGATTACAGTGACTACCTTGGTATTGGTGAATGGGTTTTAGTCGCATAGAGGATTACAGTGACTACCTTGGTATTGGTGAATGGGTTTTAGCCGCATAGAGGATTACAGTGACTACGTTGGTATTGGTGAATGGATATGAGGAGAAAAAGATAGGAAAGCTCAAGTTTGAGTAATACAGGGAGATGGCCAGGTATTCATCAGGTGTGATTTGAGGGAATTTTTGAAGTGTGAGGTGGTGGAGGCAGTGGTCCGCGAAGGTGGAAGGCAGTTCCAGTTTCCAGCAATGGTTTGGGAATATAGCACTTTTCCTACAATATTGTTTGCTCTAGTGATACAGAGGAGGGATCTGTCACTAGATTGAAGAGGGCGATTTGTTGTGCAGTGGATAAGTAGCTGGGTTAGTGATGGGGTTTTATCAGGGTAGTTAAGAATATTGTAGACAGTAACTAGCTGATGGTAATTAACTAGTTGAGGTAGTTCTAGCCAATTTTGGTCCCTTAGAGCAACACAGTGATGTGTTCTGAAGGTGGTGTTTTTAGCAAACTTGGCGATCTTATTGTAACATGATTCTAGTTTGTCTAGATCTATTTTTGTGATGTGGGTGAAAATTGGTGGTGTATACATTAGTGTGGACAATAGGTGAGTCTGGGCTAGGGTGACTCTTGCTTGGTCTGAAAGAAAATTTTTGAGCCTATATAATGTGCCTATTTTTGTGAACCTTT
Organism: Protopterus annectens; assembly: GCF_019279795.1. Lineage (NCBI taxonomy): Eukaryota > Metazoa > Chordata > Ceratodontiformes > Protopteridae > Protopterus > Protopterus annectens. The sequence continues at coordinate 124,697,767 of NC_056747.1, read as the reverse complement.
GATGGTTTGTGAGATGTGGACATTGAAGTGAAGATTATTAATTTCCATGGTATGGTCAGAAGGGGAAATGGTAGTGCCATTTTTAGAGGTGATGGTGAAGGAGAAGGGAGCAATCTTTAATCTGTTGGGGGTAAATAGTAATTTAGTCTTATTGGGGTTTAGGATGAGTTTGATATCAGAAATCCATTTTTCTACAGAGTTAAAGGTTTCCTGGGTGAGTTGTTTCAAAATGGCTGGAGATGGGGCTGTGCAGATTAAAGTCGAATCATCTGCATTTTGAATAAGTATAGCGTGCTGGGTTGAGCTATGTAGATTATTGGTAAAGATAGAAAAGAGAAGTGGGCCCAGTATTGACCCTTGTGGGACACCTATGGTGGAAGGAAGTTTAGGGGAAAGTACACCTTGCCTTTGGACAGATTGTTGCCTGTCAGGTAGTTTCTAAACCAGGCTATAGTAGATGGTAAAGGATAGCGAGGCTAGAGAATCTAGCAGAAGAGTGTGTGAGACCATGTCAAATGCTTTGGAAACATCCAAAAAAATGGCAGATGTAAAGTTATTGTTGACGTTGGTGTTTCACTGTCACAGTTATCACACTTGGGTTATCTGCCTACAGGTAGCCCTCAGTCGGCCCGAATATCAGAGACTTAGTATGTATGCATCGGTTGCGGTCGCTCCAGGACTGACATCAGGTCGTCCGGGGTATAAAAGCAAGCATCCGATGCCGTTACATCAGTCTTTCTTGCCAAGGAGCCTGAAGCAGAAGCAGTTTGCATGAGTGTCGGTCGGCCGCTACCTGAGTTTTTGTTTCCGAATTGAATCATCCTGAAGTCTTCCTTTTTTCTTGCTCTAACCCCATCGGGGATCCTTTTTTCTTGCTCCAACCAATGTCAGAAAAAGTTAAGTTGTCTCGCCTGTGGAAAGCAAATACCACACTGAGATTTCCATTCTTACTGTGTCACCTGTTTAGGCCCAGACCATGACGTACCTCGCTGTTGGTTTTGTGCCTTGTTCAATGCCCAAACTATTCATCGTCGGGCCCTTATTGTCACTAAATACTTTTGCTCTCTATCTTCGTATTCCGAAATGGCTTCGGTAAGCCATCAGAGTACCGATCTTCCGAAAAACCGTAAGGATAAAGGCAGAGACCAACTGCACAGATCCAAAACTGCCGACAACATTTCCATTAAGATAGTCACCAGTTTGCCGGTACTCAGTGAGGTGCTTTCGCAGCCCCTGATGTCTGCTTCAGTGGATTCATAGACCTCTATTGAGACCCGTTCAGAGTCCAGTATGACACGAGACTCTTCTACTACGGAACCTATGGATGTCTCTACCTTGCATGGGTCCGGAGCTGCTGAGCAGGCACTGGCTTCTGAGTAAGTTCTTCGCACTACTGATATTCGACACAAACCGATGACTTCTTTCGTGTTTTCAGTTCTGCCACTATCAAGTTTCTAAGGCCAAGAGTACGAGCTACGCCTAAAAAAATAACGACCCAAACTCGAGCACCTGCTTCCTTGCCACAACATCAAATGCTTAAAATGGCAGAAGACCTTGTTATGCTAACTAGGGGAAGCCAGCCTTCCCCTGTTAAGAGAAAGAGACCTGTCCCCAACAGCTTTAACAGACCAAGAGTCCGACAACTCTGAGGTGTCTGATTTATGAAAACATGCCTTTAGCTGCTTATGAATATTCAGATGCAGAGAAATCCATTCCCTCTGCTTCTCCTCCAGTGGATTTTTCTTTTGGTGAAACCTTGCGTACTTTGAGAGCATTTCCACAGGGAATGCCACGACTATCCTCAGTCCAAAAAGAGACTCGGAGAATTTCTAGATTTGCCACAACATAGGCCTTTAGCAATACCCACAGTCCTGGATGTTGTGGATGATGTTTTTATGGAATCCAGTCTAACTGCTGATACTTTACCCCCTGCTCCTAGGAAACCAGACAGATTCCTACTGCTGACCCAGAGGTCATCTCCCAGGGTCTAAAAGTTATCAAAGCAACTTCAGCTAAGAATCCCACCCCTTCAGACAGGGATTCCAGAGCTTTAGGCAGATGGGGTAAGAAAGTGTACACCTCTGCAATTCTCGCCATAAGGGCTTTGAATTGCCAGTCTCATATGCTAAAGTACTAACGACATATCATGGAACGTATTAAGCAAAAATTAGCTATCTTTACAGATTGTGCAGAAAATAAAGAATTACAAGAGCTTATGCATTCTGCAAGCCCAGTCAGCAAGCATACTTTGCAATGTGGCTTTGACGCCCTAGAAGCATCTTGCAGGGCACCAGTCACTGGTTCTGTACTGAGAAGGCATGCTTGGCTTAAGGAGCAGACCTTGTCAAATCAAAATTACTAGATGCTCCTTTGAACAAGGACAATCTGTTTGGCACCAAAGTAGAAGAGGTTCTTAAAAAGATGGAAGAAGCTAAATCTATGCAGGCAGTCAAAAGATTTCTTGCAAGTACAGCCTCAGAGATTCAGTAGACATTGCACCACGAAGCATTTGTCCTTTCCAGCCCCCTCAAGGCCATCTCAAACTAGACTAAGGGGAAACAGACCCCCCCCCAGTCTACAATCTTGGGGTATGCAGAGAAGAAGCAATGGAGTACCTCCACTTCAAAAACAGGAGTGCTAAGCCCCACCCCCTTATGGAAATAATTCAGAATGACTTCTCAACCCCACTCCCCACCTCTGCCCAACTGCTCATGCCCCTAGGAGGAAAACTTGCCCATCATGCAAAAAACTGGACTTCCATCACCAAAGACTGATGGGTCCTCAACATTGTGTCCCAGGGGTACAAATTTTACTTCCACTCACTGCCAACCCCAAAAGGGTTCCCAGACTTTCCTCCACACCAGTGGGCAGAGACACAAAACCAAGTTCAGTCCCTGCTCTCCATAAGGGCAATTCAACCTGTTCCTGCAGAACAGATAGGTCAAGAGTTCTATTCCAGACTTTTTCTGGTACCCAGAAAAGAGAACACCTGGCGCCAGTCCTAGATCTTTCCATTCTAAACACATTCCTGGTGGTACCAAAATTCAAAATGCTCACCCTTCAGCATCTTCTTCCTATGCTTGCCAAAGATGCCTGGTTGGCCACCCTAGACCTAAAAGAAGCCTATCTGCATTTCCCTGTCAGGGACTCATGCAGGAAATACCTACACTTCAGGGCAGGATCTATGCATTATCCGTTCTCTGCACTTCCCTTTGGCTTATCCACTGCTCCCAGAGTATTCACAAAATGCCTGGCTCCAGCCATTGCCTACTGCAGACAGAGAAAAATTCAAATTTGCCTGTACTTGGACGGCTTCCTGATTCAGGCAGACACTCGGGAATTGCTGTTGCAGTACCTGACATTTGTAAAAAACCTTCTAACCTTCCTAGGGTACACTGTCAGCAAAAAGAAATCTAAACTAGTCCCCAGTCAAAAGATTGTATTCCTGGGAGCAAGCTTGGACACAGCATCCCAGATGGTATTCCTTACTTCAGAAAAACTGAAATGGCCAACAGAACCCAGCTATCTGCAAGGAAAATCCTGCAGGCCCAAAGGTTCATGGCCTTTTGCATCCTACTAATTCCATATGCCACACTGCATATGAAGAAACTTCAATGGTACATAAAAGTCTTTGGTGCCAACATTCTCAGGACCTGGAAATTGTCATTCCTATCATACCTTGTCTAGGGTAGAGTTTTTTTGGTGGGCAGCAGCATGCAACCACAACAAGGGACTTCCCTTTACTCAACCCCACGCCGCCCAGACCCTAACCACAGAAGCATCAGACTGTGCCTGGGGGCACACCTGGACAAGTGCATTCAGGGCCAGTGGAGCCCAAGTCAAATTCATCTGCACATAAACCAAAAAGAGATGCTAGCTGTTCAGCACGCTCTAACAGCTTTCAGATCCCTACTCTCACCAGGACCCCTGCTACTAAAAACAGTCAACACCACAGTTATGTGGTACATCAACAAGCAGGGGGCAACCCACTCTTACCCACTCTGCAGGTTAGCCATGGTCCTGTGGAACATGGCCTTGGACATGCAGGTACTTCTGCAAGCTCAATTCCTGCCAGGCAAACAAAACTCACTGGCAGACGACTTGAGCAGAAATCTCCTAGACCTACATGAGTGGCAATTGGAGTCCAGCACCTTCAGCCTTCTGATTCAGAAATGGGGGACCCCAGAGGTGGATCTCTTTGCCTCCCCCTGCAATCACCAGCTGAGCAAATTCTGCGGTTCTGTGGTTAGTCTACCTTCGGAGTTAGGGGGATCAGCCTTCAAGGTCATGAGGAGAGTGCTGGCCAGATCGTCATCTGCATCCTACGGTACCGATACTCTTCCCCCACCAGCACCGATATCAGCATCAGATCACCCTCTATCTAGGGACAGTGGAGACCTAAGGCCTCAGGATACCTCCATGAGTGGTCCCCAGCTTTCTGAAGCCTCCCCGGGTTTTTTACCTTAGTAGCCACCTAGAAAGAGTGTGTGCAAGCGGAAGCACATTGACTCCCAAGATGAGTCCCTCACATCTGACACTGACCTCGAGGAGTCAGAGGGGTCCCCTAAGTCATCTTCTGACAATATCTCTTTTTCAGATATCTTGGAAATACTGAGACAGAGAGGCGACTGGCCATCTAAAGCCACTTCTGAGGAGGACTCTGTGTTCCTGAAGGCCTTTGGTTCCCAACCCGCCGCCTCTTGGGTTTCTCCCCTGTTCGACAAACTCTGGGACCTCATTTGTCGAAAGGTGTGGGAAACTCCGGACACTGTGGAACCGGTCCCTAGGAGACCCAACAAGTTTTTGTCCGCTCCCCTTGATGGAGAATTTCTTTCAAAAGGCATTCCAGTAGATGCCAGGGTGGTGGCAGCAGCCACCAAGAAGGAACTTGCAGAAACTTCATCTACCGTCCATCCCCCTAACAAGGAGTCCAGGGCTATGGACAGGTATGGGAAGCGTGTGTTCTCTTCAGCGGCCTTTACACTGCAGTTGCTGAACTACTTATCACATTTTACACGGCTCCAAAGAGATGTCCTAAAGGAATTGGGAGATTCTCTACAGGGTAACGTTTCTGATGCTGTGGTTCAGAAAGTCAATGCACAGATGTCTACCCTAAATTCTATTGCTAACTCCTCCATGAGGCTGATCTCGTACGCAGCCGATGGAGCGAGCAGGGCTGCGGGTTCTGGAGTTTCTCTTAGGAGACATTCCTGGATGCGCCTGTGCAACTTCGCGGAGGCCTTCAAGTCTACCTTCACCAATGTGCCCTTTGATGGTTCATCCTTATTTTGAACCAAGGTGAAGGATACTCTCACTAGGTGCGAGCAGGAAGGAAAAATTCTGTCTTCTGTGGGAGTCTGTTTTTCCATGCCTTCTAAACCTTATCCTAAGTGCCAGAAGGGTGGGAAAATGTGGTTCAGAAAATCGCAGAGGTTTTTCACGATGCACAGAGTGATTCCCCCTCCAGAGGCAGAGGAGGGGGTGGAAATTCAGGTAGACGCTGCCCTAGAGGCAGGGGAGGCCCGCGTAACCAGGGGGACTGCGATTCCTTTCATGGCTCCCCCTACCAGTGCTCCTGAGAGGAGGCACGACTGCACATCTCTAGAGCCAGTCAGGGGTCGCATTTCTCTATACCCAGAAGCCTGGTGAGACATCACCCAAGACGAGTGGGTATTGGAGATAATCTCCAGAAGTTATCACATTCCCTTTCTTTCATCTCCTCCTTCAAACAAAGGAATCCCAGATGTTCCACCCAGTCAAAGGGATTCCGCAACCTTAGAAGTTCAAAAGTTGCTGTTAAAAGGAGTCATCCAGCCCATCCCCGCAGACCAAGTAGGATTAGGGACTTGCTCCAGATTTTTTTTTGGTGCAGAAAAGAACAGGGGACCTGAGACCCATTTTGGATCTCAGCCATTTGAACCTTCATGTAGAGAAGTCCAAGTTCCGCATGGTCACGTTACAATCAATTCTCCCGTTTTTATTAGGGAAAGATGTGTGGATGTGCTCCATCGACCTCAAGGATGCTTACTACCATGTAAAAATGGACAGGGCATCCAGAAGTCACCTATGCTTCCGTCTGGGAGCCAGTTATTTTCAGTTTCGCGCCCTGCCCTTTGGTCTCACCACAGCCCCCAGGGTGTTCACCAAATGCATGGCAGTGGTAATGGCTCACTTTAGACGTATGGGATTCAAAGTGTTTCCGTACCTGGACGACTGGCTCCTGTCTACCACCACCAGGCATCAACTACTACAGACCAGAGACGCCGCTATTGCACTGTGCCAAAGTGTGCCAAAGTTTGGGAATCAACTTGAATTGGGAAAAGTCTGCATTGTTGCCCTCGCAGCATGTCACCTTTATCGGCGCCGAATTAGACACAGTGCTCATGAGGGTCTTCCTGCCAGAAGAAAGAATTCAGGTTTTACAGCAACAAGTCTACACTCTACTACCACTGAAGAAGGTCAAGGCAAAAGTGGTCCTCCAGCTGTTGGGTACCATGGCTGCCACGATTATGCTAGTCCTTCTTGCAAGACTTCACATGAGGATTCTTCAGTGGCTACTTTTTGCCCAATGGTCTCTTCAGCACCTTCCTCTCTCCCATCTTATTGTAATAACCGACAGGTGCAAGCAGGAGCTGCGCTGGTGGCTTCAGACCAGCAATCTCAATACGGGTATGTCTTTTGTTCTTCCTCCTCCGATGGCCACTGTGACCACGGATGCCTCCCAGATCGGGTGGGGGGGGGGGGGCAATATCTCGGCAGGACTGCCCAAGGCACATGGCAGGAACACGAGATCCATTTGCATATTAATGTCTTAGAGATGAGAGTGGTGCTATTAGCATTGCAAGCACTTCACAGCTTTCTTCCTCTTAGGACAATTGCAATCCACTCAGACAACATGTCTGTGGTCTGGTATCTGAACAAACCGGGAGGAACCAGGTCATATCCCCTTTGCAGAGAGGCTCTTTGAGTGTGGCACTGGGCAGTGTCTTCCCAGCCCTTTCTAGTGGCAACGCACATTCCGGTGAAGTCCAACGTGATTGCTGACAGGCTGAGCAGAGCTATTTTGATGCCTGACGAGTGGTCCCAGAATGAACAGGTGGCGGAATGGATTTTCCGCAGATGGAGTCAGCCTTGCTGCGATCTATTTGCCAGCCCCCTCAATGCCAAATGTAACTGCTACTTCACCCTTATTCCCCCGGAAGGGGAAACGCCCAGGGGCGCTCTAGTTCACGATTGGCCCTCTGGTCTTTTTTATGCCTTCCCTCCAATTCCCCTGATAATGAAGGTTATTCAGAAAGCACAGTCTTTGGGAAACAAAATGATACTGATTGCTCTACAGTGGCCTCATCAGATCTGGTTCCCCTTTCTTCACCCTTATTTAATGGACGAGCTGTGGTTTCTGGACCCAGAGCCGGATCTGTTGACTCTTATGTCAGGGCAGTTCCACCCCTGCATCCAAACCCTCAGGTTGACAGCATGGCTGCTCCAATTCCGTCCCTAGTCAGGCTTCATGATTTTTCACCGGAGGTGGTTCATATTCTGTCTTCCTCCAACAAGCCTTTTACTAGGAAGATTTATTCCAGTAAGTGGAAGAGATTTTCCATTTGGGCTCATGAGACAGATTGATCCCTACACAGCTCCCATTTCATCGATTTTAGAGTTTCTATCTTAACTGTTTAGTCAGGGATCTGCTGCAGCAACTATTAAAGTACAGTTGGCAGCCATTTCTTCTTTTCATGTTGCTAATGAACCTAATATAATGGTGTGTAGACTTTGTAGGGCCTTTCTCAAAGGGACTATGCTACTACGACCTCCGATCTTTGATCCTGTTATGCCATGGGACCTTAATTTTGTGCTACAGCAGCTTACCTCGCCTCCTTTTGAGCCCACGGCAACCTGTGACCTAAAATTTTTGTCTTGGAAGATGCTGTTTTTGATAGCCATCACTTTGGCTAGGCGGATCTCTGAACTCCAAGCTTTATCAGTCCGGCCCCCTTACTTAATATTTCACAAGGATAGGGTTTTGCTAAGACCTAACCCTTCCTTTATGCTTAAGGTTGCTTCAGTGGTAAACCTCAACCAGTCTATTGAGTTGCCTGTGTTTTTTCCTGAATTCTCTAACAAGGCAGAATTTAAGTTTCATCAGCTGGATGTCCACAGACAATTACGTTTCTATTTACATAGAACAAAGGATTTTAGAAAATCGTTCTCTCCTTTTCGGAAAACAGACTAGGGACTTCAGTTTCCAAAGAAACTCTGTCCAGATGGATTTCTAGCTGCATTTCTTTCATCTATTCTTCAAATGGCAAGGAATTACCCTTCAAGGTAAAGGCTCACTCTACACGTTTGATGTCTACTTCTACTGCCTTTCAGGCCAGGATGTCTATGGATGATATTTGTGCTGCAGCTACTTTGGCATCTCCTCACACCTCTATTACTCATTACAAATTGGATCTGGTATCCAGGGGCAGATCCTCATTTGGTTCTACAGTGCTCAGGAGTATTTTCCAGTGAGCTGCCCAAGGTCTAGGTGCTAGGGATGCTGTCCCACGGGTAAGAATGTAGGCGAGATTGGACTACATAACATATGTACTCACCATAACGTTTGATGTATGTAGTCCATCTCGCCTCACATTCGTACTAACCCACCCACCTACCCCCTCCTGGAGGACCTAGAGGTAGAGTCTCTGGTTTCAGCACTCCTCCTTGATAGGTTGAGTTGGTTCTTCCTCTCAACGTGTTTGTGTGTGTGTGTGTGTGTGTGTGTGTGTGTGTGTGTGTGTGTGTGTGTGTGTGTGTGTGTGTGTGTGGATGTGAGCTCACTGCAAACAAGATCTGGGGAATAGGCGCATTGCACCATGGGATACCTATTAGACACGAGCCAATTGAAGACTTCGAGCTAGAGTATGGCCGAGTCGGAGCCAAGGTTCGGCTCCGAACCCACGGGTAAGAATGTGAGGCGAGATGGACTACATACATCGAACGTTATGGTGAGTACATAACTTCTTGTTTTGTACGCCATCTTATTTCTGTTGGGAGTCCCCATTACCACACTGACTATCGATCCTTTGTGTGAATGGTTACATTAGCTGTACTTCATGCATGTAGACCTGGACACTGCTTTGTAAAAGATTTGTTGGTACTGAAGAATACCCTTTCTACCTTCATTTGAGATGTGTATACAACTCCGCAGCAAGCAGTTTTAAATGCAGATTTGTTTTTTTTTTTAAATTGAACCAGATTAGTTTGGAAGGTGTTTATCCTTTTATATTGGTTCTGTTTTTTGTACAACTCCTCCACTTTTGCATATTACACTTGCTAATTGAAGCTTATTAGTTTATTGTTAAGATTAAGTATGATTTGCCAGTGCTTGACTTTAATTGGAACACAAGATTAGTATAGTAAATAGGCCTCAGTATGTGCAGCTATAACTCTTACTTTTTTAATGTGCTTGCTTTTTATAACCATTATATAAAATGCAGTGCCTTATGTTGTTGCTTTATAATTTTCAGCAACGTGTTGAAATCTATAAGCTACGTCACGGTGAGAATCTGATCCTTGGCTTCAGTATTGGTGGTGGAATTGACCAAGATCCGTCACAAAACCCTTACTCTGAAGATAAAACAGATAAGGTAATTATCCCCATGCAAACAGCAGAAAGCTTGTGCATTGTTTCTTGGGATGAAGGGAGAAGGCACACTTGAGCTCTGTATGTGATATTTTAGGTCTCCTCTTTTTAGTAATACATGCTTCTCTTCTTTGCTCAGGAATTCTGGAAAAAACTATGTGGGGGGTAACAAAACCAGGGAAAGCATTTTTTTTTAATCTTCTAATCCACTTATTAACAGCAAGTTTTGCATCAACATGCATTTTCTGAACTTGTAGTGTCTTGTATTGTCTGACTGACTGTAATCTTCGGTAATTTACCAGAAAATGAAAAAAATTACAAGGGTAAGCATACTTCTCAACCATACCGAATTACTCGGTTTTACCGAGTTTTGGGGTCCAAGTGAAGGGGTGCCGTGATTCCCGAGTGGCACCCCTTCATTTCTGATTTTTTTTTCTTTTGGTTTCTTAATTTTTTTTCAAATATCGCGCTGAACTGATGTAATCACGTGCGCAATGACATCAGCTTCATCAGGGCTATCAGCCAGTTGGAATTGAGCTCCTTGAGCTCACATTGTCATTTCCGGCTGCAAATGTGAGCAGGAAACAGCAGCACTTGCTTTGGATTTATTAGCAGCAGCGGTCAAGAGCGAGCAGGAAATGTTTGAATTTATTAGCAGCAGTGTTTCGGATTTATCAAGAACGGGCCGGGAAATGCACTTGTTTCATTAGAAGCATGCAAATGCGAGACTGGGTTTGGGGGAATCAAGTGAAGTGGATTAACAGGTTTGGACTCAAGGTTTTGTGTGTGTGTGTGTGTGTGTGTGTGTGTGTGTGTGTGTGTGTGTGTGTGTGTGTGTGTGTGAGCGAGAGAGAGAGACCTCTCAGGTGTACCTCATTACAAGGAATGTACGTCATTTGGGTCTTAAAAGTTGATGTTCGGTATTAACTTTGAGGCTTCAATGGAAGGTTATTTTGGTTCTGTTTTAAATGCTTCTGACCTGGAGTAGATTCTTCAAATTAATATCTTACAGGTGTGCAAGATGATCCTTTTAACATTGTTAGTTACCATCTTGCCATTCCCTTATTTTTGCATTGCACTTGGTTGATGTGAAAGGGAGTCAATTTTTGTAGTCTGCTGTTAAGAATATTTAACATTGTATTGAACATTCTGTTCTAACACTTTTCATAAGTGTTCCTTGGAATATGTCAGAAAATTTGAAAAACGCAGTAGTGGCTATTAGTTTAGAAAAGGTCAGTCTGTGTTCAAGTCCGTAAGAAGGAATAACACTACAGAGTGCTCAAATTATTCAACAATTGCACTTGTTCAAGATCTTGTAGTATAGCGACTGAGAACCGTCAGGCATGCAAGTTGGTTTTAAAAGAGGCAAAAGCATCAGACACCAAATTGCCAACATCCGCTGGATAATGGAGAAAGCAAGGGAGTTTCATAAAAAAAAAAAAAAAAAAAAAAAAAAGTATTTACTATTGCTTCACTGACTACTCAGAAGTCATCCACTCTGTGGACCATTGTAAACTGTAGCAACTTCTTGGAGAAATGTGGACACAGGTTTACCTTATTTGCTTCCTGAAGAATATGTAGGCCCATAAAGAAGCAACAGATAACCAAATATGGAATAAATGACCGACTAGTTCAAGCCTGGAAAAATGGAGTGCGACAAAGCTGGATATTTCCACTGCTTAATTTATACATTGAATACTTTATACAAAATGCTGTGTTAGATGTATCTACTGCTGAAATCTAAATTGCAAAGAAAAATATTAACAAACTCGGATATGCAAATTATACCACTCTGGCTGAAAATGAGTTTGAGCCTGGTGCTGAAGGTGAAGGCACAAACTTACTTACTGTACAACAGGAAAAAAAAGTCTAACTTTATTTTTCTGGTCTTAAGGATATCTGTGGATGATCATTACAGCCTTGAAATTGACCCATCCTTCGTGGAAAAAATCTATGGCTATATCCCTATATTACAGGTGCAGCTAACTTTGGTTAAGACACCGATTCAGGTTGTAGCCTGCTATAGGTCCCCAGCCATGTCCCAAGACTCACACTCCATGTTCCTTAGCACCCTGGAGAATATTAGGGTCCAACCTAACACTCTCTCATATTGGGCAACTTCAACTACCCCTCCATTAACTGGGAAAACTACTTGTGTACCAATACAGTTGCCCAACGTTTCCTGGAATTCATTAATTCTAATGCCCTGGACCAGCTCATTCGTACTCCCTCTAGAGGTAGCAACATCCTTGACCTGGTCATTACTAACATGGGTGACCATTGCTCTACACCAGTAGTCAACTCCTCCCTAGTTAGATCTGACCACAAACTTAATCGCCTTGGAAATCCACATCCCTCCCACCCCCACCCCCTGCAAAGGTAACCACCATGGAAAACTTCTCCAAAGCTAACTTTGGGCTCCTAAAAACCGAGGTGGCTAACTTCACAGCACCCATGCAAATGGAGATCAGTTGCATGACAGCCGAATCGTACACCAATGCATTGTACAAACACATACACAAATGCATGGATCTTACCATACCAAACAGAACCAATATGCTCTCCTCCAAACAAAGGAAGCCAATCTGGTGGTCCCCTGCCATAAACCAACTCTACAACAGGAGGAGGAAACTGATGCAGAATAATGTGAAGTCCAAAGACTGGAAAAACTTCCCTTATCAGCCTTAACAAAAAGTTGAGATCCCGCATCAAATCCTTTAAAGCTAGCTATGAAAACAGAATTGCAGCAGATAGTAAAGACAACCACAAGGCCTTCTATAGTTCTGTAAAGAATCTCCACAGCAATACCCAGATTTGCTCTGAGCTGCTGCACAATGGTACCTCCTAATCTGAGCCAACAGATACTGCCAATATACTGGCTGACAGATTAATTGCCAACTTTACCCCCCCCCCCTTGGGACCAGTCACAATACCAGTAGATTGCCAGGCACCCAGCACTACTGCACAGGTTAAAACAGCACTGTCCAAGGCCAAGAATACAGCTTCTGTGGGACCTGGTAATATCCCTGGCTGTGTTTTACATGAACTACAGAGTGAATTGGCACCTCAGCTGTGTGCCCTGTTCAATCACAGCCTCACCTCAGACTTTGTCCCTACCAAATGGTGCAGTGCTACAGTCATTCCTCTCCACAAAGAAGGAGCGACTACAGACCCTGGGAACTATCACCCCATTAGCCTGATAAGTCTGATATGCAAAGCTATTGGATACATCATCATGGACCTAATAAGCAAGGATATAGGGGATCTCCAAACTCTGGATCCCACACAGTTTGGTTTTGTGAAGGGTAGGTCATGCCTGCGCAACTTGGTCAACTTCTTTGAGTCAGTCACCAAAGCTGTGGATGAAGGCAAGGTGGTTCATACAGCCTACCTTGATCTGGCCAAGGCCTTTTATACCATTCCCCACTCTGGAATCATAGAAAAACTCACTAAGCTAGGCATTAATCCTTACATCACTAGGTGGGTTGCAAACTGGCTCACAGGTAGAACCCACAGTGTGAAAGTAGCTGACTCCAAGTCAGACTGCCGACCAGTCACAAGTAGAGTTCCACAGGGTTTGGTCCTGGGTCCTCTCCTGTTTGGTATCTGCTTCTTCACGCCAACACAAAGGGACTCTGGCTGACTAAGTTTGCAGATTATTGCAAGTTGGTTGGAAGCTATCAACTCCCCAAGTGATGTTGACATCCCACGGAAAGGCCTCACTGAGACCAACGACTGGTGTCAGAACCATGGCCTTAAGCTCAATGCCAAAAAATGTGTCTTCATTCCCTTTGGGAAAAACCCGGTTCCCATGAATTACCACATTGATGGTAGTCCACTGAACACAGAAGGCATTATAAGAGATCTGGGAGCACAGGTTGACAAGCAACCTCTCTTTTGATCTCCACATTGACACTGTGGTCAGAAGGTCCTAGGTGGCACATCTCATTACTAAAGGTTTTGCATCCAAGAAGAAAGAGGTCATTGTCTCGATCCACTCTTCCCTCATTAGGCCAATCATTGAGTACAATGCTCCATTTGGCATGTACCTCACTAAACACCTGCAACAGGTGGAGAGGCCACAAAAGTACCTCAGAAAGAGGATCCTAGGCCTTAAACATTTGTCCTGTATGGACATACTAAACAAACTCAAACTATTCTTTGTCTCGTATCGCCTACTTAGAGGCAATCTCTGCTTGACTTACAAAGCCATGTCTGACCCAGCTCTGTTAGAATTGCTACATCTAAAGAAATCCCAATTCCTCTGCACCACACGCTCCAAAGACCTCACCCGCACTGCCGCAATCAACAGAACATGCTGGAGGGGTAGGTTCATAACCCAGAGAACAACCCATGCTATGGAACAGACTTCCCATACATGTCAAGCAGAGCACCTCACTGGTCCTCTTCAAGATAAATCTTGATGATTGAATGGGAAATAGAGAATTCACCCCAGAATTCACTCCAGTGGCTTTACTCAACAGAGGGCACTGGGAACTAAGGTCAGGTGGCACACTGCCAGGGTAATCCTATGGGTTAGTCTTGTAAAGGTCCCAGGGCCATTAGCCTAGTGCACACCTATGAACCTATAAAATCTTAAATCTACAGAGAGTCAACATTACATTGTTAGCAAGGGTCTCTGTGGTCAAGCCCCCCCCCCCCCGAGTATTGACGTGTGGAAGAAAACTTGAGAATTCCAGGGACTGAAAGAATAGTGTAATCAATAGTTAAGGAAATAAACTCACTGTTCCGTGGAACAAAAAAAAAAACAACAAAGTTCAAGTAGTTTGGCCATATAATGTGAAGGCTGGATTCACTAGAGAAGACACTGATGCTGGGAAAAATTAAAGACCGAAGATGAGGGGCAGCAGAGGATAAGATGGTATCCCTAAAGTAATGGGAATGATTTAGTGAGAGTTTAAGCAGTTTTTGACAGTTTTGATGTACTTAAAGTATGACAATTGGCAACAGTAAAATGCAGCAAATACTAAGTGATGAAACAATTTCAGCCTCAGTTGTCTTTAGTGCTGTGTGAAGATTCCTTCTCTCTCTTTCTCTCTCCCTCCCTCATTCTGATAGTCCACTCTATGGATGCACAACCATCTCTTTGAAGCAGTAGTTGTCAAGAGCTGGGACTAGTTACCCCCCCAAACATAAACTACCTCCCTGTTTAAGATGATCCCTTCACATGTCTCTGGCATGTTCTTGTATGTCAGCATCTTGTTGTCACTCTCCATTTCTTTTGTCATCTCTGGTCAGAAGAACTCTGCCTTACTCGCAGATAGTTGTGCATGTATGAAAAGCTACGTAGCAGATGCACTTGTTTTAGGTTCCATGGCAGCAGACTTTGAAATATGAGACTGGAATGTCTTCCTAAAATCAAAAAATGAGGGTGAGTGCATGCTTCCAAATGCAGGGGGCCACAGACTGAAAGAATTGTGTTGAAGTATGGGCCCAGAGTTCCCAACCAAAGCAAAGAGGCCGTATCAGCTGACCTTTGATGTCACCCATACGTACATACAGAATCCTTAAAGTAATCTTGTTATCTATAACTGCATCTCTTTAAAATTCTTTCAGCTGCCAGAAAGAAACCCTGTATCATAGCCTTCCCCCATCTTAGGAAGTTGAGTGGGCTTCATGATGTTACCACTGGTGAGGCAAATCATGTTACTGTTCATTCCTAACCAGAGCATGATTGTGTGCATGTGATTCAGCTCGGCAACAAAATCTTCAAGGTTTTTGAATACATGCTTGCACATCATGTT